>NW_006238919.1:1058357-1088453 GCF_000375325.1 Capsella rubella | reverse complement strand
CCCACCTATCTTTTTTTTTTTTTTTTTTTTGATGTCAAAAAAAAAAAAGATAGATAGATTGGATAGCATAATGTTTTAACTAATTAATGCATAAAGATACTACACTAATAATTACAATAGCTGAAAAGGGGAAAAATAAATCATATAGAGACCTTAAAATAAATATTCCAACAGAATATAACAGCTATAAAGAAACATTTAATGAATGTTTTTATAATTTTTAATTAACTAAAACCAAATAAGTTTATTTTAGATTGGATATCATTGTCTATATTTTGTATTTATATTCAAGCATAGATGGATATAAATTACATAAATTTATCACATACATTATTACTACACAAAGAAACCAGGAAAGTAATAATAACTACAATAGGTGGAAAAATACATCCAAAAAAGAAGAGCATCCTTCTCAGAAATAGATTACATTTTTAAATATAATAAGCATTAAAATTTATATGTGCATTAAAACCAGATACATGACTAAAACCAGATACAAAATAAAACAAGAGTTTATTGGTTTATTGATTTGTAAATCCACATAGAATTTATGAATCTTTATTATTTATGAAATTAAAATATATGGATTTTGAAATAACATGCTTATCATTGGATTTGAATTCTTCTATTTTACACTATCAAATCCTTTAAAATCTATTTAAAACATACTACGGATTTTAAAATCCAAAAACAAATCACCAAACGAATAACATAGGATTTTAACTAGTATTTATAAATCATACAACCAATAACACATGATTTTGATAGTTATTTTTAAATTAAAGATTGAATAACATATGATTTTTGTTTAGATTTCCAAATCCATCAAGATCAATATCAATGATCCAGTAACCTCGTAAGTTAATTTTAGATTGGATATTTGGATGTGACTTGTGAGTAACTAGATTTATATCATTAAAATTTATTAGTATACCAAAAGATAAAAGTATGAAAATAAATCTATAAATAATTTTTATATTAATTAAACCTATTAAATTTTAAATTCAAAAAGAAAAAGCTATAATATGGGTAAAAATCATGGATAATTGTATATGCACGTGGCAGCCTCTCTTGTGGTTTGATACGGAAGTTTCTATAGTGTCATCTTAATAGTCATTATCTAATTGTGTGAACTAATTAAATTAATTTGACTAAAGTTTCTATCAATTTCCTGTAGGAAAGAATAACTAAATATTTAGTTACAGCTAGAGTATAACCCTCTCTTAGCATACATCTCCAAAGGTGATGGTATATGAAATTTGAAAAATCATAGTATATATGTTCATTTTCCATATAGTAATGGTATATGACATTTTAATTTTAAGTATCTTTTTTTTTTAAAAAAAATGATATTTTGATTAGTAGGGAAAGGCCATAATGATTAATAACGAGTGAGGAAATAATAAAAGCATGCGAATATTACCCGCGGGGCTCATGCGATCACTATCACCAAAAGGTCCATCGGTTCCAATAACTGGAATTTGTAATTTGGATTAGGAAAACGATATAAGACTATAAGAGCATGTGCAGGGAGTATCTGTTTTGCAGTGGGAGTCTCTGTTCGAGTTTTTACACAGACAAATACAATAATGAAAAGTAAGAAAGAAAATAAAGTGAGTCTATTTCGAGAGAATTATAGAAACGATACTTATTTGACGCATGTCTCAATAAAATTATAATTAGTTAATTAATTTTATTTGTAGTTTAAAGTTTAAATAAAAAATATCAAAGTTATTAAAATAAGAGAATGTATGGATTCTCTCCACAGCACATGCTCTAATAAATAAATAAAAATACGTCCGAAAGTAAAACTCTCTGCCATGCATGCACTCAATCGAAAAACAAACGTAGGTTTTGATTTATATGGAAAGTTAACAGAGATACATCGGGTGACAATAAGAATAAAATGACATCGTCAATATCAGAAAAAATTGCGATAAGTTTTATTTACTATATATCAATTAGTTTAATTACTTGGACATGTAACTTCTTTCACGATAACTTTGATTTACTTCGGCATTGCGAATGACGCACTGATAGATATCATATAGCCCCACCAGGTGTGTTTCCCCCTCTCCAGTCATACTTAATGGTTCATTTTCCAAGTATTTGATAGTATTGCCAAAAGTACATTGCTCCCCCTTTTAAGTGACAAATACACAGTTTATATAGTGGTGTCAAGTAAGAAGTTATTGGAGATATAGAGAGAGAGAGAATTAGTAACTAAATATTTAGTTACAAAGTATAACCCTCTCTTAGCATACATCTCCAAAGGTGATTATTACAGGCCATTCTTGTATTTTTTTTATTTTTTTTGATAACCAATTATTTTAGAACAAAATATGATACTATTTTATAAAAATAACACCCAAATCATAAACTGTCTATCTCATTATAAAGGTGACAAACAACTATCTAAACTATATACATATACTGAAAATAGACAAACTAGTGTACTCATATTTTTGTAACTATATGAATTTTACTTTTTATGGTCCAGAAGAAGCCATGAGAACTGCAACAGCTGAAATAAACATAAACAACATACTGAAGAGAAGCAGATAAGTTTTTGGCGACGATCTTCTGTATTCTCCAAACAATACCACTCCCCAAAATGTACTCACAAGAGGAAGCGCCTGAGACACAACAATAGCAAAAATAGTAAAATCAGACATTTCTCTTCAATTAAAATCAGACATTTCTCTTCAATTAATTTATCACTTCTAATAAACTTAAGATTTTTATACAAATTTAGTAAAAGAAAAAGCAAGTTGACAAAAAAAAAAGGCAAAATAAAAGAAAAATATAAGCAAAACATATGAAAATTTTAAATAAATAAAAAAAACAGCACCAAAAATGAAAAAAAAAAAAAAGAATGTCTATAAAGATATATTATCTGATGTAATATGTGGCTTTGAGTGTGGATGATGATCTATCTACAAATTATTATTAAAGGGTTTGAAGATTTCTAAGTTTGATGTAAACATAAAAAACGCATTACTACGAATAAAAATTTCATGGACAACGAAGTTTTGTGGCAATCTGAATTAGTAAACTAGACTTGTTCTTCCACTTATCTAATTCATAGATTATTTATCGCAATATATAACCACACAACTTTATCATTGACTACTTGCATTCTGAAATAAAGAAAGTCTCAGAATTCCAATCTATTATAAACGACATTCTGTAAACATTTTCATACCATATATTTCTATTTGGTGCCTAATTCAAAATCCTAATTATTAACGAATGTTAGTCAACCACTAGCAATTGTGTGCTGACTCAGTTGACACATATATAATAGTTGCACAACCACAAAATCACGAGCGAAAGCTCCTCTGGTGTCCCAGTTGCAAAGCCAAACTATTATACATAATAGTTATTACTCTTGTACCTCCTAAGTATATTTATACAAATTCCTATTTTACTGAGAATTTTTTTTTATCACTTAGCTTGTTGCAGGTCACATGCTAATTTTACTTCATCGCGTGACAATAAGAATAAAATGACATCGTCAATATCAAAAAACATTGCGATAAGTTTTATTTACTATATATCAATTAGTTTAATTAATTACTCGGGCATGTAACTTCTTTCACGATAACTTTGATTTACTTCGGCATTGCGAATGACGCACCGATAGATATCATATAGCCCCACCAGCTGCGTTTCCCCCTCCCCAGTCATACTTAATGGTTCCTTTTCCAAGTATTTGATAGTATTGCCAAAAGTACACTACTTACCCACTAGCTATTATATATAGACATATATATTACTTCTTTGACCTCTTTACAATGAAAATTTGTTATGTTGTACCATATAAGTGAGTAGTGACCTACATTATAAGATTGACATATTGATTAATAAAATGATAAATATTGGAACGTTGATTATTAATAGAGATCTGTAATATCACACTACTGATATATAGTGAAATTGTTTGGTATATTGAAGAAATTGACAAGTTTTTATTTCCGGGTTACGTTTATACGGATCATATATCGTAGTAATGCTCCTACTTCTAAACGTAAGTACATCTACATTATATTACATGGATGATTAGATAAGAACCATTCATGGATGAATAAATTATAACACTTGTCCGATTGATCGAGTTTTTCTTTAACAAGAGCATTAATATTAATTTTGTCTTTCCTTGATTTGGTATTATAAGAAAAAGGTTCTTAATTTGTGAGCATTAAGAGTTTCTTTTGTAAGAGTTTCTTGATGAACTTGTTGTCCCTCAAAAGGGTGTTCCATCGTTTGCAAACGGATCTGAATCGACCGATAGATTTTGGGTGGATAAGAGAGAGTATATCTTCCTCTAGGTCTTGCGGAAGTTTTTTTTTTTTTTTTTTTTGGCGGAAGTTTTTCCGGTTGCATTATACTTTTTCTTACGGACAAGGTTTATGACATGAAATCACAATAAAAATATATATGTGTGTGTGTATATATATATATATATAGATAGATAGATAGATAGATAGATAGATAGATTGGAATAGCATAATGTTATACTAATTAATGCATAACGATACTACACTGATAATTACAATAGCTGAAAAGGGAAAAAAATAAATCATATAGAAACCTCAAAATAAATATTCTAACAATATATAACAGTTATAAAAAAACACTATATGAATGTTTATATGATTTTTATTTAACTAAAAAAAGTTAATTTTAGATTGGATATTTGGATGTGACTTGTGAGTCACTAGATTTATGAATTATTATACCAAAAGATAAAGTATGAAAATAAATCTAAAAGTATTTTTTATATTAATTAAACCTATTAAATTTTAAATTCAAAAAGAAAAGAAAAAAGCTATAATATGGGTAAAAATCATGGATAATTGTATATGCATGTGGCAGCATCTCTTGTGTTGATACGGAAGTTTCTACTTGTCAATTTGTCATCTTCATTGTCTTTTCTAATTATGTGGACTCATAAAAATAAGTAAATAACTTTTACTAAAGTTTCTATCAATTTTGTGTAGGAAAATAAAAAAACCAACTAAATAATAATTCAATAAGTATCTGTTATTACTCTTGTACCTCCTAAGTATATTTATACAAATCCTATTTTATTGAGAATTATTTTTATTACTTAGCTTGTTGCAGGTCACAGGCTAATTTTACTTCGTCGCGTGATTCGTGGCTATGGAATTGTTATAAGGTTTACATTACATTTTTCGAAATGCTTTGCCATATTCCATACTATTACTTCGTAAAGTTTTCTTTTAGTTTCGAAATGCTTTGCCATATTCCATACTATTATACCTCGTAAAGTTTTATTTTAGTTTTGACTACTTGCAAAAACCTACGCGAGAACAAAAAACAAAAAAAAAAACAAAATAGTACAAGTTATCCTATACGAGGACACACTTTTGCAAGTTAAGCTAAAATCCGTTTTGTGAAAACTTGTACTATGTTGAGTCCTAGACACATCAATTATCTCGCAATACTGAAATTAGAATTTATAATATAAAACCAATATTAAGTTCATACAGTGAAATTAGTATAAAACCAATATTAGTATTACATATCAAATTTATTGAGATTTATTATTATAGCTTCTTGCAGGTCACATGCTAATTTTACTTCATCGCGTGATTCGTGGTTATGGAATTGTTATAAGTTTTACACACAAAATATGTTAAGTCATGGTCTCGATTCTTTCACTAATTAATATCTTGAACTGGTGCACTCATAGATGCAATCTCTTAGTCTAATCAACTGAAGATTTGGAAAAGAAAAAAAAAGTAATTAAAAAAAAAATGCAAAGTAAACGCAAAAAACTAAGTTAAATATACATGAAAATGAGAAAATTAAAAGCAGACAAAAATAAAACCAAATTTAATCAAGTACGATACACTGTACGGACACAAAGATTAAAGTAAGTTAATTAATCATCCATATCATTCATAAATAAATAAACCTCATTTAATCAAATAGAAATTTTAAAATATATATATATCAACTGCAGAATCTACATATACTAAAAATGATACTAATTTTGTAAAACGCCAAAATAATTATTATCGGATATAAATTATAATAGAAACTTTCTTAAGAAAAGAAAAAACGGTTCATAATTAATTTGTATGCATTAACTAAAAGCTTCTTTCGTAAAATCTTGACGCAGGCTTGGAGATGTAAAAACCGAAAGGTGTACACCGAGAGCGGTGAGGTCATGGACATCAGAGTTCCTTCCGTAAAAACCGATGATCTTCGAGCTTTCTCCTCCTCCGAGAACGAAGAGCGTTCCATTTTGTCTTCCATACTGGCGCGATGTATTGCACTTGTGCAAACAGAACTTGAGGGAGGTAATATGGCTCTCTGTATAGGTCCCCTCCACGGCTTCAATGTAGTTGTCTTCATCGATCATAAGCTATACAAAAAGAAGACAAATAATAAATAATAACAAAGATATGTAGTAGTCTAGTGGTTAGCATTTGGATCGAGTTAGGTTTCATTGTGTCTTTGCTCACTTCGGTCTAGTGCCAAAGAGAGACTTAATATGGTCTAGGTCCAAATTTCAACTTTAAAAAATAATAATAAATTAAATAAACTAAAAATGCTAACATCGTCGTCTTGAGTGTAGGAGGAATCATCTCCATGAGCGGCTCCGGCTACAACAACGTTGTCGTTGGAGTACTCAAATCTGACGAATACTAGGCCCAAATGACTTCTTCCTACACTTATTTTCTTCACACTGTCGAAGAAGCCATCGTCCCACTCGTGTTCTCCGGCTCCATCGTTGGCTTCTCTTCCCTTTGGGAGTGCAAAGTAGGAGCCGACATGTTGGTTAACATCATCGTTAGGAACTGGGACCAAACATGGAAAATATGTGTGATGACGAGTTTTATACCCAACCAAGTCCTTTATCTCAATTTCATGGAACTTATCTCCCTTTGCAATATAGATGCAAGTGTTATCCTTCGCATTAACGCTACAAAACACTAGACTGTGACTTTTCTCGTCGATGTAATAACTTGGCGTATAATCATACACTACTAAACTTGACCATGTAGGAACTGTCACATTCATGAACTTCATCCACTCCACGCCCTCCCCATCCCCGTTTTTAATCTTCTTTTTTGTCACCCAAATCTCCATATTCCTTGTCTTACAATCTTGCTCTAAAATCGAAAACCGATCTCCCTTAAATACCGCAAGAGTTATAACATCGCGTAGATAATTTTTACCAGGTATGGTACAATAAGGTTTGAGACTCTCTATCGAAAAATCAAAGCTTTGGATAAAATACTTACGAGTTTTATTACTAAAACCAACCCAATACAAAGTCCCATTCAGAGATACACTACACCTTGACGAAGTCAAACCCCACGTATCATGTACAACCTCGAACAATTTCCATGCATTGGATCCCAACTCGGTGAAATTACCTTTCATGATGGGATAATTACTATAAGAACCATATATCTTGTAATGATTATCAGGTCTACTATAGTCGTATCCCATTCCATTGTACCGACAAGTGAATAGTTTCGGTTTGATCCATCTAATATGTTTCAACCATGGGTTGCAAATCCCGTACCCCGCTCCCGTGACATAAACTAATAACCCGTCGCAGTATTCGGTTGTCATGACGTTTCCATGTTTATAACCGGGAATATCGGAGGGTATGTTATGCACTTTTATACATGGAGCGTCAAGATTTATAACTTCTACCGAACAAAATTTGGATTCAGAAAACAAGACAAAGTGTGGACGGGCACGAGCCATATGTTTCTTTATGAATTTTTTGTCGTTCAAAAGAGCGTTCCATCGTTTGCAAACGGATCTAAATCGACCGATAGGTTTTGGGGGGGATGAGAGAGAGTATCTCTTCCTCTAGGTCTTGCGGAAGCTTCTCCGGTTGCATTATACTTTTTTCTTAAGGACAAGGTTTATGATATAAAATCACAATAAAATTATATATAGAGATAGATAAATTGGAATAGCATAATGTTTTAACTAATTAGCCCTAGTTATACTAATAAATTGATAAAGATATTACACTAATAATTACAATAGGTGGAAATGGGAAAAGAATCTATATATATAAAGTTAGCTTTTTCTCTCTTCTCATGATGCCACCTAAGCCACATTTTTGTTTAAACATTAAAATAAATTTAAAATATTCATTTAGTGTATATTTATGTTACTTATTTAATTAATAAAAAGTTTATATAAATAAAATAAATTATGTAAAAAATGAAATATTAAAATAAGAAAAACAATACTTAAATTTTTTATTAGTGGTAATAATATAATTCAACTTTCATTTTAAATTGATCATAATTTAATATTTTTAATATTTTACTGAGTTTTAGAAAAGAAGTAAAATTTAAATTTATGATAGACTAAAACAACATTTATGTAATTGTATATATAAAATTATAAAGTGGAAAAATAAAATGAAAGTGAAATATTAGTTTATAACATGATCAAAAAGAAAAAAAATGATATTTTATAAATTGAATCAAATGCTTTTAATCCAAATTTGAGTATTGAAAGATAATACTTAAAGAGAAAACAATTATAATATTTTTTTGAAAATCAATTAAAAAATAATAAAATATCACAATATGAATAACAAATCAACGAAACAAAATTATAAACCTCCCGCGCGCAGCGCGGGTCAATTGCTAGTAAAACATATAGAGACCTTAAAATAATTATTCTAACAGAATATAATAGTTATAAGAAACATTAAATGAATGTATATATGCTTTTTAATTAACTAAAACATTTTAATTTTAGATTGGATATTTGGATGTGACATGTGACTATGTGAGTCACTAGATTTATATCATTAAAATGAATTTTTATTATACCAAAAGATAAAGTATGAAAATAAATCTAAAAATAATTTTTATGTTAATTAAATCTATTAAATTTTAAATTCAAAAATAAAAGAAAAAAGCTATAATATGGGTAAAAATCATGGATAAATGTTTTTTTTAATTTTTTTTTATATCATTTTAATAACTAGATTACAAGTCAATATATCATGGATAAATGTATATGAGTGTGGCAGCCTCTCTTAAGATTGATACGGAAGTTTCTATAGTGTCATATTCATAGTCATTATCTAATTATGTAGAGGGGTGTATTCAAATAAAGATTTGTAAGGACTTTGTGGAATTTATAATATTTGAGATTTTAGGAGATTTAAATGAGTTTTTATGGTATTTTGGTGTATTTGTTTTTATTTCATATTTTTTTAAATAAAAAATAGATTGAGATTTGATGATATTTGGTGAGATTTTAAAAAGAATTTTGGGGGATTTTAAGAGATTTTCACATGTTAAAAAAAAGTCTATACATAAATTCACCATCACTAGCCTGCATTCTCGTGTACAGTAAGAAGAAACAAAATAACAATTTGCAGAGAGAAAGCACTATACATAATATGCATGCAGCAGATGTTTCGTAAGAATTTTGTACAACCAAAGTTTCCATTTCCCTAGGTTTAATTTGCATAAACAGAGAGAAGAAACAAAATAAAACATTTGCAGAGCTAAAGAGATCCACAAGAAGAAGAACTATACCAAAGGAAAATGGGACGTCGAGTTGTAACCCCATGGAAAGTTTTGTTTCTTGCTTCAGCCCCATCAAAGTTTAAAGTCGATATGTAGCTACACAAACGAAACTTTATTGATGTTTAACCCCCTCAAACTTATTTTTGGAGTTATAACTACTTTTCTGTTAATCATAAACGTTTGCCGTCTAATCTAGTACTAAACCAAATTGAAATCTTAGTTAACCAAAAGTCCAACCAAACACATAATTTAGATCCAACTCTAACCACATTACTATATTAACCCAACATTCTAATCCATAACGAAGCTTTATAAATTGAACGTGAAAAGGGTTTTGAGAAAGAAAACAAAAAAAAACTGCCGCTTCCTTAAACTGAAAAAAATTCAGAAGCACGAGGAAGGAGAAATCGATCCAGAGATTGCAATGAGGTATGATATTCGAACCTTATTTGTATTGATTTAAGACCCAAACTATATTTTTATTTCAATCATGAACCTTATTCTGAATTTTCTATTATTTTGGTTGATTTAAGTGACGAAGAACATGCCTCTTGGAGAGAGCAAATTCAGGAAGTGTTGGAAGATGAGAGTGATTCAAGTGACCCAGATTTTGAGAGCCTTGTTGAAGATGAAAGTGAATCTAGTGAAAGTGAATCCGATGCTGAAGGCGATGAAGAGTTGATGGAAAGGTTTGAGTTAGAAATTGAAGACTATGTGGCACAGTTTAGGGACGAGCTTCCGATGAGACACAATGAATATCCAGGTAGTGACAGCGATTCTGAAGATGTTGAAGTGGTTCCTGCAAATAGAAGACATCAAATTAGACGAAGAGGAGATGGGAATTTACATTATCAACAAGTATTTTATAGTGGTGTTGCGTTTAAAGAAGCGGTGTTGGACTATGCTCTGAAATCAGGCCGCAACATAAGACAATATAGGTGGGATCAAATGAGACTTGGATACAAATGTGCTATGGCTGGTTGTAATTGGAGAATATATTGCTCACTAAGTCGAAAAAGAAACAGGTGGGAGGTTACAGTTTATAAAAATCAGCATGCTTGCTCTCGAAATGGTGAATGTTTGATGTTGACTGATCCAGTGATTGCACGATTATTTTTGGACAAGATACGACAAGATCCAGAGTTAATGATGCCTATGAAGATTCAGGAGATGATTAAAGATCAGTGGAAGATCACTGCTACAAGGAATCAATGTCAAGAAGCTAGAAAAAAAGCACTACGGTGGATTAAGAAAGAACATGAAGATCAATTTGCACATATCAGAGGCTACTGCAAAGAGATCGTTACTTCAAACCCGGAATCTACTGTGGAAGTTGAAACTGTTTTGGGGCCAGATGGTATAGATCTATTCGATCGATTTTATGTGTGTTTCAATATCCTTAAAAGACAATGGAAAGCAACATGTCGTCCCATTATAGGAGTAGATGGTACTTTTCTTAGAGGTGTGATGAAAGGTCAACTATTAGTTGCTATTGGTCGAGATGCATGTAACAAAATTTATCCAATAGCTTGGGCTGTTGTACAAGTAGAGAATGAGAAGAATTGGTTGTGGTTTGTCAACTTGCTCAAGACTGATTTAGATCTTAAAAATGGCGATGGGTGTATCTTAGTCTCAGATCGGCAAAAGGTATGCTGTTTTAATTGGATTAGTGTAATGTGATGTCCATGTTTTGCTTCTTATATGTCAAAAGACTCACTATGTTTGTTTATTTCAGGGATTAATCAAGGCAGTTGCAAAAGAATTACCAAATATTGAGCATAGAAAATGTGTTCAACATATTTATGGTAACTTAAAAGCAGGACATGGAAAAAAGATGGAGATGAAACCATTGATTTGGAATTTGGCATGGAGCTATAATGAAGAGCAATTTGAAAAAAATCTGGAAAGGGTTAAAGACTATGATTTGGGTGTCTACGGTGATGTGATGAAATCAAACCCAAAGAGTTGGTGTCGTGCTTTCTACAAGAATGAAGGAAATTGTTGTGAGGACGTAGAAAACAACTCTTCTGAATCATATAACAATACCATTGTTAAAGCAAGAGAAAAACCAATGATGCCAATGTTGGAGACAATTAGAAGACTAACAATGGTGCGAAATTCTACAAGATATACCATTGCAAATGCTCACTCAAGTAAATTCACACCATATGTCCAGAAGTTTCTTGATGAAGAACATGAGGATGCTGCAAAGGCTTTTGTATTTTCCTGCACTACTTGGGTCTATGAGGTTGAAATTGATGGTCACTCAGAGAGGGTAGACATGAGAAGCAGGATATGCACTTGTTGTAAGTGGGATATTTGTGGGATCCCTTGTCAGCATGCTTATGGAGTTATACTGAAGAAAAAACTGAATTCAGATGATTACGTTTCTGACTGGTTTCTAACATCCCGCTGGAGAGAGTTATACGCTGACAACATGAAACCACTAAGAGGTTCAAGTCACTGGGCACGAGGTGATATCTCACTGGTGAGTGAACCTCCTGAACCGCCACAACCTGGAAGGAAGAAGAAGAGTAAGAAGCAAAAAAGAAAAAAAGGCATTAATGAGTCCCCATCCAAGAAGAAGAAGAAGAAGAAACAGACAAAGAAAAAAGAAGTTTCCATTTCTCCATCGAAGACGGTAACTAAGCGGACAATGCACTGCAAGAATTGTGGGCAAGCTGGTCACAATTCTCGTTCTTGTGCTAAAAGAGCCAAACGAGTAAGTTTCTGTTGATACTAATGTTTGGTTTCAATTATTGTTGGTAGTTATGCTAATGTGTTAATGCTTCTTGAATATTGTTTTAGGGTCATGATAAAGCTTCTTCCAGTCAATATACACAACCCGTTTCGCAAGTGGATGATGCGTAGAAGAAGAAAATGAATCTCTGCTGTTTTTTTCTGCATTTTTTTCTGATTTCTATTAGATGTTGTGGATGAGTGCAAGTTGAGGTTTTAAATTCGATTGTTGTAAGACATTTAATATTGCTCTTGAATCTTTCTTTTGAATTTCTCAAACACAAATTTAAACGTACAAACACAGAAGCTTCTTCCATTGAATTTTGGACAAGAAACTCCAATTCCATCCAAACAAAATAATGTTAGGTTAATGAAGAAATATGGTTAGAGTTGGATCTAAATTATGTGTTTGGTTGGACTTTTGGTTAACTAAGATTTCAATTTGGTTTAGTACTAGATTAGACGGCAAACGTTTATGATTAACAGAAAAGTAGTTATAACTCCAAAAATAAGTTTGAGGGGGTTAAACATCAATAAAGTTTCGTTTGTGTAGCTACATATCGACTTTAAACTTTGATGGGGCTGAAGCAAGAAACAAAACTTTCCATGGGGTTACAACTCGACGTCCCAAGGAAAATAAGTTTCTCCTCCTTCAACGTCATCGGTTAAATACATTAGCATAGTTGCTACACGCTGACCACCCCATTTCAAACTGAACTGTGCTAAACATAAGACAAGAAATGGGGATATATGATGAACATTGAACACAGTTGATAAACGTAGTTTTCATAAAAATCAAGAGTCACAAGCACACACCTCAGATCAGATTTGCAAACGTTGAAGTTGCAGGTGATCCACAACATCTTTGGCTGCTTGTTTAGCTCTGAATTTGGCCATGTGCTTCCAGTTCCGTCAATGTATGGCTTTGGTTCATCTTTAGAAGAAGAAGAAGTCTTAACCAGGCCTTGAACGTTAACTCCTTGTCGTTGCAAAAGAGCTGGGAAAAGAAAAACAGAGCAAGTCTCATAAATGAAAGATATAAACTAAACCTGCGACTTTGCCTCTGCCTTGCTAGGACTCAGCTATGGTACTTGAAGCTGGCCATGAATCAAACTTAGATCGGAACATCACTGTTTCATACCCTTCCATCACACAAAACCCATAAGCATAACAATTGCTTTGGTGAATGAGAAACAAATTACGAACATTTCAAGACTGTTATCGAGAGTATAACATTTGTTAGCTATTCCAGTTTTCACATAAAACCAAGTGAACCAGTGACTCTCTAGATTCCCTATTCTAGTTTTATCAATAGAAGCAAAGAAGAGAGAGTGAGAATGCGAAGTACGAACCTCGTGATCTCCTCCGGTTTGAAGAATGGTTCCTACAAGGCAGAGAATGAATCTGAGAAATCAATCGAAAACAAAGGAGGAGAAGGAGAAAGAGAAAGAGAGACGTAACCTTTGGTTAGGTGGAGTGTATCGTTTAGGTGCGGAGAAGGTTGAATTCAAAGATGGAGCTCAAAGCGAAGATGAAATAACTCAAAGATGGAACCCAGAATTCCACTATGGAACTAGAGTTGAAAAACGGATGCCTTTTTTTTTTTTATGTTAATTGTTTTGTTTAAACCAATCCTTCAAAATCACACCCTTCTAGGTGTGACTCTTTTAATTGGATTTCTATTGTAAAAATGTACCAAAGTCCCCTAAAATCATTTTTTATGGGTTTCTCAAAAAATAAAAGTTATGTTTTGAATAACAGTGGATTTAATATGGTTTTTACAAATTGTTGATTGAATAACAGGGATTGTGAGTGATTTTGAAGGACTTTTTACAAATGTCATATTCAATAACAGTGGATTTGAAAAATGATTTTAAAATCCTTAGTTGAATAACAGGGGATTTTAAAAAAAAATCAGAATACTCCAGAATTCTACTTTCAATACACCCCTCGTAAACTAATTAAATAAATTTGACTAAAGTTTCTATCAATTTGTGTAGGAAAAAATAACTAAATATTTTAGTTACAAAGTATAACCCTCTCTTAGCATACATCTCCAATGGTGATTATTACAGACCATTCTTGTCTTATTTTTTTTTGTTGATAACCAATTATTTTAGAACAAAATATGATACTATTTTATAAAAATAACACCCAAATCATAAAGTGTCTATCTCCTTATAAAGGTGACAAACAAGTGAAACAACTATCTAAACTATATACATATACTGAAAATAGACAAACTAGTGTACTCATATTTTTGTAGCTATATGAATTTTTACTTTCTATGTCCAGAAGAAGCCATGAGAACTGCAACAGCTGAAATAAACATAAACAACATACCGAAGAGAAGTAGATAAGTTTTTGGCGACGATCTTCTGTATTCTCCAAACAATACCACTCCCCAAAATGTACTCACAAGAGGAAGCGCCTGACACACAAAAATAGTAAAAACCATATTGATTCTTAAGTTTGCTCAAAATATTTATTTTGGATCGAAAACAATTGTGGTTTCTTGAACCTGAACGGAATCAGCAGCCGCATAGCCAGCGGCTTGACCGCCCATAAACTGAAGACCGTTTCCAAAACCGCAAAGAAAACCCGCCAAGAAGGCCCAATAACGGCCATTCCAGTCACTTAAGTAAGCTTTAAAAGAAGATTTTGGAAGACCAAGAACAGGGTAATATAGGAACCCAATGTTTAGGATCATAGCAATGATAAAGCAAGAAACAGAGAAGTAGAAGAATGCGGTGTAAACGACTAGCTTTGGAACTCCTTGTTTCAGTCTGTGCCATTGATCATTTGTGGCTAAGTTAAATGCTGGCGAGAAGAGGGAGAAACAAAGACCTGCGAAGAAAGTAATCGCTAGCCCGATTATCTTGCGTTTCCCGAACACCTGCCATTTTTTTTTTTTTGTCTACGAACACCTGCCATTTTTAGTACAACAAATTTAACAGTTTTCCCGAAATCGAAAAAAGCACTACACTATAAAGATTCTACCTTTATGGCTCTTTTGTTCTCAAGTTCCATAAGAAACCTTGCTGTCCCTTCTTTAGGTTTCTCCGATGTTGTTTTAGTAACATTAGTCTCCAGGTCTTTTGATGAGTTTGTTGTCTCTATATCAGTAGATAGACCTGAAGGTCTGGAGAGACAAGATTGTTATATTAGTAACAAAACATATTGTTTAGGGGAAATAAAGTGAGAGGCTGAATCTTGATTACTCTTGATTAGTCATTTCAAAGTCTCTTAGCTTGGCCTTGTTATCACTTGCATTGGATCTATGAACTGCTGAACCAAGAAAAACAGCGATCAAGAAACAGGCCACACCAGGGAAAAGGATTTCGGCTTTATTGATCCTATCATCCAAGAAGTAGTTCAAAGTTGAGCCTGAAAGTTGGAAAACAAGACTGATAAAAGAAAGTACTATTATACCAAATGTATGAGTATATATGACTCCATGATCTAACCTATGACTACGGCGATGCTTGAAGTAGTGACTTCTGTAACTGATAGGCCAACTAAAGCCCAAGCATATTGAGTTGCTAGATTCCCGAGGCTAAGCACGATCCCACCCGCCATCGCAAACATAACAGATGGCCAGTTATCCTACAAATAATTGGTTACTTTTCAACAACTAAACACAACCCTCTCTTTGTATGTATATCAAAATGATTTATGTATATATACTTGAGCAAGCTGAGTGATGAAATTCGGGCTATCAGGTTTTGTAGACCCGATTTGACCAAAAGTGAAAGCTATGATAATAGCAGCCAACAAATTAGTGATGGAGTAATCAAGATAAGTGTGTTGAGGAAGACGACCACGTCTCTCTAAAAGTGTTAGAATTGCTGGCCAAGTCCCTAGAGATAGTAAGGCTAACACCATACATGTTATGGCACCTGCTTTGCTCTCCACTAGATACATATTTAATAGCCAAAAAGACCGATCAAAATGGATAAGCCCTGCAGACAAATAGGCAAAAGATCAAGCTTATTAGTGTAAGTAATAGTAAGATGCTTGGAGAGTTTCAAAATCATCCAATCCTCAAAACCAGATTAAGAATTTACATCAGGCATTAATCACTGTTCCAAGGATTTAGGAAACTAAAACTAGACAAAATTCTTGATTGTTTTGTCATGTTGATGGAATCTTAATCCTCTGTTTTTCAGTTCTTGATTTTAAGTGCAAATCAAGAATTTTAGTGACATAAAAAAAAAACGGATCCTCTGTCTCAAAAGATATCTATATATGTTCATAATCTTTTCATCACAAGAAAAGTAGAACTAAATCATCCAAAATGGGAATATGGAAAAGACACTTCCTTTGCTAGGTTCGGCAAGAACAGAGGATGATGTCCCTTGTGCAAATAAGTTCAAGAAGAGAGTTTCCACCACAAGAAGTGTTTAGACCTTTTGTGCAGAGGACATAAGGATACTGAGCTTTGACTCAGTTCTGTAGAAATTTATTGTGAAACTTTATAAAAGAATCAAATATATAACTATATAAAAATCACATTTTTGTGGAAACTTTTGACTTTTCTAAAATTTAGTTTAGGATAATACTACAATTAATCTTGTATAACGACAAGTACCTAACCTTTCCCTCTTTCATCTGAAAATTCATAAAAGTAAAGAAGACGTTGCATTATTGTTATACTTAGTACACATATGCTCAAGTGTGTAACAGAACTAACAAAAAGCTCATCATTTCCGGTGACCGGAAGATGCCATCAGAATTGCCACTGCCGCAACAAACATGACCAACATGCTAACCAAAAGCGCATAGGTTCTCTTCGACGATTTTCGATACTCTCCAAACAAAACTATACCCCAAAATGTGCTCACAAGAGGCAGTGCCTAAACCAAAAAAACAAAGCTCATATACTCAAAACCAAAATGTAAACTCAAGAGACCAATTAATTTGAAGAATGAAAGACTAACCTGGACAGAGTCTGCAGCCGCGTATCCAGCGGCTTGACCTCCCATGAACTGCAAACCGTTACCAAAACCACACAAGAATCCAGCGAAAATAGCCCAACCTCTACCTTTAGAGTCATTTACATACTTTTTAAGAGATGATCTCGCTAAGCCTACCACTGGCCGGTAAAGAAAAATGAGGTTTAGAATCAGAGCGATGAGAAAACCCGCGATTGAGAAGTAGAAAAAGGCGGTGTAGACAACGAGCTTAGGTACGCCTTTTGGCAATGTACTCCACTGATCGTTTGTTGCCAAATTGAATGCAGGAGAGAACAGAGAAAGGCAGATTCCCGCAAAGAGCGTTATGAATAGTCCGATCATTATGCTCTTTCCAAACACCTGCCAATGACCACATTTTAAACACCGCCTAGTAACATACTCTCCTTCGCTATGTAATCTTTGCAAAATAAGTTTCGAACTTTGAGTTCGGATATCGGGTGTTTTTTTTTCTCTTTGGTCATTGTAATAGAACCTTGATTGCCCTTTTGTTCTCTAGCTCTACAAAGAATCCTGCCGTCCCTGCTTTCGCCTTTCCCGCTTGTTTCTCTTGAGATTCGACATCAGTTTTCTCTGTTCATGGTATGAACAAACAATGAAACATCACAATTTTGATCATATTATTCCACCAAGAGTTCTTACTTAGATTGCTTTGCATATATCTTCTAAAAATTCTTCAATCTCACAAAAATTTACATAGGTTTTTTACCTTTTTCAGGGTTGTCTTCACCATTTTTAATGGAAGAATAAAAGTCTCTGAAAAAGATCAGAGTCTTGTTAAAACAGAACAAGTATTTAAAATATAGAACAATAGAAAAAGAAAGAGCAAACACCGTACTGTGTCCTAGCTTTATACTCGCTAGGGAAAGACTTGAGTTTCGCTTTGACATCTGCTGCATTCGAAGCGTGAACCGCAGCACCGAGGAAAACAGCGATCAAGAAGCAACCTACTCCGGGAAAAAGGATCTCAGCTTTGTTTATCTTGTCGTCCAAGAAATAATTCAACGTCGTACCTATAAAAACCACCGTGAGACCCAAGAAACATAATTGATTGATTCATCAAAGATTAGTGAAAGAGGAAGCATACCAATGACGACGGTGATGCTTGCGGTTATAACTTCAGTAACAGATAAACCGACAAACGCAAAAGCGTATTGAGTCGCTAAATTCCCGACGCTAAGAAGCACACCGCCTGCGACTGCAAGCAATACTGACGGCCAGTTATCCTGTAATGTAAAGTCCTCATATTACCAATCAAATACATATAAACTTTATAACAAGATTCTTAAGAAGTAGAAGGAACCAAACCTGAGGGAGCTGAGTGGTGAAGTCAGGTGTTTGAAACGTGCTTTTTCCAATCTCACCGAGCGAAAACGCGATCACGATTGCAGCCAAGAGATTAGCGGTTGTGAAATCAAGAAAAGTGTGTTGAGGAAGACGACCTCTTCTCTCCAACAGAGTCAAAATCGCTGGCCAACTTCCCAAACAACACAACGACACTATCATACATCCTATAGCTGCTCCTTTGCTCTCAACTACATACATCTTCTTCTTCTTCTTCTTTTCTTCAAAACAATAACACTTTCCTTTTTGTAATATTTATGGACTTTGCCTTTTACCCGGTTAACCCCACCGCTTTGGAGGCCTTTGGTGTACTCTGCACTTCATCTCTGTTCTTGCATGTGTGTTGGGATGCTTGTGTGGAAAAAGTTACATGTGTATATCAAAAGATAGTCAATAATGGATTTCAAGACACGTTGGCAATTTCAGCCTAATAAGAACAAAAGGGTTCAGATATGTTTGGACTTAGAATCTCATTTTCACAGAGAATCTCGTAGTCATTTGTTATGAACCAACTTTTGCTTAAGGAATAAGAGAGATTCTAAAAGCTTAGCTCCCTCTTAACCCTAGTCTTTCTTAGAGATTAAGGTTAATTCTTGGGGCTTGGTTTCTCATTAGCATAAAGACCTATATTTATATAGGCCATGATACAACTTATAATTAACCTAAACGTTAAAACCAAAACACCTAACCCTAATGTATTAATTAAAGTAAATAATTAAATTACAATATCAAAACCCAAAACACCCAACTTCATCACTAACATCAACCATAGTCACGTATCATCATTTTTAGTATTTTGTGGAGCTCTGAATCTGATAAATGGCTACAATATTACACGTTAGCTTAGTCTTAATGAGACTCCTGTTTAGACAAAAAAAAACATGGTTATTAGGAGACTGAGTTGCAATCAAAATGATAGCCACAAGAGAAGCTAAGTTACGCAATAATAATAAGAAAGTTTTGTTTTTAGGGATGCACTGAAACATTTGTTCTATGTATCAGTGGCCATTTCCAAGTTTCCATCTTTGTCTTTTGTCGAATGATTGAGGAAGTTCCCAAGCAGCCTTTGATCCAACACCATGTTAGGTACCTGCACAGTTAAGATACATTTCTTCAGAACAACAGAAACAGAGATAAATGAGATATACGAATTCAGAAATGGGAGGGAGTAGAGTAAAACCTTGTCCCCGAAGAACATTTTGGTGTTACGAGCAATGGCATCGATGAATTTGAGTTCGAGAAATTCAGGGGTGAGCTTCAACTTGTTTGCTTCAGCTTCTCTTAGTACACTAGGGACATTGATCAAAGCAAAAATGGAAACATTAGACCCAACTATTTTTTTTTTTGTGTTCTTTGTTTGCTTGTTTAGAAAGGAAAATATATGGGGAAAAAGACAAGCTATTACCGGTAGTAATCTGCATCTGCAAGACTCTTTTGACGGTCAAGGTACATCTGATTCTCGATATCTGCTTCTCTCCTTGAACTGTCTTTCTCAGTCAACTTTTGTTGCATCAGAATCTTGCTTACGTTGGCATTCTTCTCAGCTTCACTAATGGCCATTATTTTCTTTGTCTCTGCCTCTTTCTCCGCAACTCTTTGTTTCTCAATAGCAATCAAGACCTTAACAATCGATAATTCCAAGTGTGTAAGCAATATTAAAGAGTTTAGAAGCCATTATAACAGAATTAAAGATATGAGAAAACCAGTGCAGATTTAATTGTTAAGGTTCAAAAAGAGTATACCTTAGTGCGTTCCTCTTCCATTTGCTCAAAGTTTCGCCTTACACTCTCTGGGATTTTTGGCTTTGTGACACGGACACTAATAATCTCAATTCCTGGAGCATAACGTGTACAATCAGCTTGTAGAGCATCTTTCATTCGTTCATCAATCTGAAACACATTGTGATAAGATGAATAAGCAAAAATCATTGTAACTTTTCCAGATATCGGACACTGTTAATATCAAAGTTATCTAATTTGAGATAGGTTATGGCTTTCCAATATAGTCAAGTACCTGGTCAAAGATATCAATGTAGACTTGCTGCAGTGAATGAGAGCTGCAAAACTGGTTGATCTCATGATGAATCTTGTCATATATCCATGTGTTATCATAGTTCACACCATAGTTGAGCAAAGTGTCAAAGACAAAATCCTTACGCAGTCGATTAACAACCTAAAGATCAATACATGTTATTATGTTAAATAAGATCAACAAAATTTTAAGCAATTGTGATGCTATCAGAAAGACAAATCTTAAGACACTTACTTCTATCTTCTCAAAGGTAATCATAACACCTCCCTTGGTACCACATGGTATATCCTTCACCTAAGAACCAGAGAATCAATTGGTTCAAAAGTTACAATGTAAACATATCCAAGCTTTTTATGGTATAAGACTCACTTGATCTGTTTGTAGAGTAACTTGAACAGGCTCGTAGTTGGTTATGAAAGGCAACTTCAGATGGAAACCTGAAGCACAAAAAGTTAATTCCAACTAACAAAAGAATGAAACATCAATGAAATCACGAAAAGGGATAAAAGTAATCGTAAATACCTGGCTCTGTGATTATGTTTAGAAGAGCACCACCTCTCCAATACGCTCCAACGTGACCTTCAGGAACTTGATGAACCAACGATGAAGGGAACATAACCTGATCATCCAGTATATAAGCAAACTCATTAACAAAAACATGAATAAGTCCACAGTCCACAGTCAAATTCGTAAGCGACCCAAAGTAAGATCAATGAAACCTAAAGCTAGCTTTTTTAAACTTCTGTATCACTCGAATAGGTTTTAAAAAAGTGTACTTTTGTGACCTTACACTACACTAATCTAAAATCAAAAACGAAACAAGATATAATCTAGGTCGAGACTCGAGAAGAAGACAAAGTCATCAACTTTAAGTCAACTTCTGATACAAAGCTTACACATTTCGAAAAGGGTTGACTCAGAATCGAAAGACGAAACATTTAAGAGAGCCGATTCAGTTTGGGATGCGTGTATGTATAAACATGATCGAATCTAAACACAGATCAAACGAGTAAAGAGGAGAAGATACCAAAGCGGCGATTGCAGCGAAAACACCAAACGCTAATAAAATCGAAGATACATCTCCACCAGGCTCTCCGGCCGGTGGTGCGCGAGGGATTTCAGTTCTCCGTTGCTGAGCATCCATGGCGAATTTTGCTTAACCGGGAAAGTTTTTTTTGTTCAGTGGAAATTGGAAAACTTGGGAGAAGGGTTTATTCTTTTTTTTTTTTTTGTAAACGGGGAGAAGGGTTTATTCAAGATGAAGTTTTTTTTACCAATAGGGTTTTTATAAGGTGTGGAAAGAAAGACCGTAACTCCGTGTGAGTAATTTATATATAACCGTTGGATGGAGGAGAGTCAATGGATGGGTCTTTTTAGATGTTTGGGGTAAATCTCCAAAAATTTATATAATTCATTAAACTTTCTTTATATTTGGGAAATTTTCAGATATTAAATAATATCATACAAACTTACTAGTTAGGCTTAAACTTACTATTGAATCAATGCAAATTTTTAAACTACATATAACTATATAAGTAAATTATGATTAATATATTGTACATTGCACGGGACAAAAATTTAATTTTTTGTAATTATATTTTATCAATAAAATCATTATATAAATGCTACAAACAAAATGGATTAATTCGTTAACAAACTAAATAATTAGGACGAATAATAATTTGCCACATACTATATTTTATGGTGATTTTTTTTTATTATTTTCAGTCTACACTACAACTTACTATTATTACTAAAATGGGAAAAAACCTTAAAAATACCTCATTTAATTTTAATTTGGAAGTTTAATACCTGATCTTTCTTGGTTGGAAAAATAATACTCATATTAATAAAAACGAGTAATTTAATACCCAATAAATTAAATATTGTCATTCTCATACTTACGATTTCAAAACAAAAAATATATTCCAATTTTACCCTTATTCATTTTTATTAATTATTAATGCATAAATGACATAACACTAATTTTCATTTTATTTGAATAAAAATGATGTGTTAGTAAAATTTCATTATATTTTTATTTTATATGTTTAATTCAAAATATATATTTTAATTTCAATTCAATTTTTTTTACTATTTCATTGTATCATTACTTTATATCTTTAATTTAAAATATATATTTTATTTTTCATTTTTCATTTTTGGATATGAAATATCTAATTCAAAATATATATATTTCATTGGATATCCTTAAAAAAATTTGGATAAAAATGAAATGTATTTTTGGATATGAAATATATAATTCAAAATATATTTTTCATTGGTTGTCTTAAATTTTTTTAGATATATATATTGGTTTCTTTTTGGATATGAAACATATAATTCAAAATATATCTTTTATTGGATCTCTTAAAATGTTTGGATAAAAAATGAAAGGGATATGTTTATTTTTGGATATGAAATATATAATTTTAAAATATATCTTTTGGATATAAAGCATATAACTCAAAATATATTTTTCATTGGATCTTTTAAAACTTTTGAATAAAATTAAAATATTTATTTGAATTAAATATACAAAGTAAAAATATAAGAAATTTTACTAACACATAAATTTTATTCAAATAAAATTAAAATAACTAATAACTAATGACATTAATTTTATGTCATATATGCACTAATAACTAATAGACAAAATAAGGGTAAAATTGGAATAATTTTTTTTGTTTTGAAATCGTAAGTATGAAAATGACAATATTTAATTTATTAAGTTTTAAATTACACGTTTTTATTAATATGAGCATTTATTTTCTAACCAAAAAAGATCAGGTATTAAATGTCCAAATTAAAATTAAATGAGGTATTTTAAAGCTTTTTTCCCTTAATAAAATGATAAAATCTACGGAGAATATAAAAAGTAGTCCAATACGCATTTATCTGATCTAATCGCCGTAAACCATCTTTAATGCAAGGATCTTAGGTTATTTTTCCTTGCATTAAAAATGCCTTTAACCATCTGAAATTCTGACACCATAATTACATTTGTCCACTACAATCGCCTTAACCATGCGAACCCATAATCACATTTCCAATTAGTTTACTGTTTACCCATCCGAATCCATAATCTCATCGTTTCAACTTCATTCCAAATTACAAATTAGAAAACATTAGTCTTTTCTGAAAAGAATATTCTTTTACCATTCACTTTTATACTTTTTGGCTTAATATTATCTGGTTCCTGTGAATTTAGAATCATAGCTTTAACGCTACCAACAAGTTGGTGGACATGCATATTGCATCTCTTACTCATATATAGTTATGTTGCGGTGGGTTTAATTAAGCCATTTTCTTGGTAATACTAGTTTTCTATGGGCAAACACAAATTCAAAACAACCTATTCAGAAATAAAGTTTTGATCCGTAGATATGTGTATTAGTGTATAGACATGTCCATGAGGGCCGTGGTTCGGCCCGGACATACCCACTAAGATGTTGCCTCACCACAACATCTCTTATAGCTCTTTACCACTTCCTAGTTCCTATGAATATCGTTTGCATTCTATTTATGTTGGTATGTTCTCTTTCATGTAAAACACTTGAAGAAAGATTCGATTAAAGCATTTCTTACATACAATTAAAAAAAAAGTAAGCCTAAACAACAAAAGCCAACCCCCTAAATAAGATGTCTGCCTCAAAGAACTTGCATTCACAAGTGGCAGAATCTCATCCGTACATCAAAAAACGTTAGCCTCGCTTTCTTAATCACTGCCCTCTTTTTATAGAAACGCAATGACGGAGAAACCAAGTATGAGAGCGATTGAATTCGAAATGAACAAACCCGAAGCACCATTGTTGCTGCCTGAAGGATCAAAAGATCCGGCCGGACCAAACACAGGAGTTCCCGGAAACGTCTGTGTTCCTGAAGAAGTCCCGATCGTTGGAGTTGTCCCTGCACTTCTGTGTTAAGACAAAAAAAACATGTAACTAAACTTTTAAGTCACGTTATGGGAAAAGAAAAGTTTAACCAAACTATCTCTTTACCAAATCTCGAAAAATGTTCGGTTGGTGCTGAGTCTTCTTGATTATTAAATAAAGAATAAAGAATCAAAGTTTCATTTCCCAATTTTAAGAGTTTAATAGAAGTTATTAGTAAACAAACATACCCAGGACTTGAAGGATAGATGCAACCAGTAACAACAGCTGCAAAAACAGAGGAGATGATCAAAATACAATCTTTTGTTACTTGAGAAAGCCAAGAAATTTTGAGTACTTTTTGGAAGATGAGTGATTATTATTACTTGAAGGAGGATTTGAGCTGGTAGTAGCAGTTCCAGAGAAGTTACAGCTTCCAGGGATTTGACCGGATCTTTGGAAGTAAGTATTAACAGCCCAATCACAATGGCTCTTGACAGTGTTTGGTTGGTAACAAGGACCTTTGTCATGAATTGGATTACAATCTTTTAAAACTCCACATGCATAGTCTATTGATGTTTGAAGGTCTTTCTCTCCAACTCCATCTTTGCATAGACAATAAGTTGCACCTACAAAACAGATGAAGTGTTGGTTGTTTTAGTTTTGAAACCTCAAGAACAGAGAATCATTAAAGAAGAGGTCTTTTTGAGAAACCCATTTCAGATCATTGTGATTGGTGACAAAGGAAAAGAAAAGAGAAAGCTTACTTGAAGAGGTTGCTAGAGACAAGAGAAACAAGAGACCAAGAAGCAATCTCATGACGGTTTTTTTTCTAAAGTATGGACCAAAGGAGCTCTCAAAGATGATAGCTTCAAAGAGAGAGAGAGAGAAAAGGAGAAGAGAGAGGCTCTCGGACAGAGAGAGATGAGTTTATTAATAAAAAGTGAGTGAATAAGACCATACCATCTCTCTCTGGTTCCGAGGTTTAACCACAGACAAGAATCTGAAAAATCTCAGTGTCTAAACTCCAAAAATGTATTATTTTTGTTTACATTTTGTATCCAAATTATTTCATTTATAGTTTGGTAGTTGGTACAATTTAATAGTTCCTAGCTAAAATAAAAGCAGAACCAATGAATCGTGATTTGATCGTGAGACCATAATGATAGATTCAATAGAAACAAAACCAATATTTTATTTTTGAAGAGTATTTTGTATTTTTCATTAACGTTTATCTGATAATGTACGATGGGAAGACTGAGTTGGGAATTGACAAATTTTAGAAAATTTTGCATTACCAAAGTATAAGGTTAGTTAATGCTGATCTGGTCCTCTAGTCCTATTTGGGTTGGTGCACGATACATTCGAAGTTTGGTACTTCAATATACAAATAGGTAGTAGTGGTAATGGTATTGTTTAATTTAATACTTAAAACGGTAATTACTAACCCAATGGTGTGGTCAGAACTTAACCCAACCCAACATTGGTTTTGATGATGGTTTCTTTCTTCTGCAGGATTCTGTTGTCTCGATTTGATCGTCGTTTAGCTTTGCAAACGTTTAGTTTAATTTTTCTTTTGCTAATTATTTTCTTTGGTTTCATTACTATAGATAGATAGATTTAGTGGTCAGTTTTTCATATTATCATGTACAAAATTTTCTTTTCTACGAATAATGGGCATCTTTTGTGAAAGTTGAATTAGCCACCTATATTGAATTGAGAATATTCTCATTTTGTTTACTACTAATATAGAAAAAGATATTGGGAATAGCTAAAGTTATAATTTCATTGTAGCCTTTTTCCACACAAAACATACTTTTATATGTGTATATTACTCATTTTGTTTCACATAGAGTATCATTCTAAATTTTATATATTTTTTAACAAAAATGTCATATTATATTTTTAATATTTTTTACACTAAATTTCCAAAATAGATTATTAAACACTTATCAAATAAGAAGAATATATTTATAAGTAAGACTAGTAAGTGTTTTCTTAATTTGTGTAAAACATGTCAAAATGACATTATTTGTGAAATAGAAATATATTATCTTTTACTAGTTTAAGAAAAGCTGATTTTTTGAAGTGTCATTAATTATCATTGATCATTTGACTGATTCTCATCAAACAAAGAGAGTTACACAGAAAAAATTACTGTCACATATAATAAAATAAAATTTCATTTTAAAATAGGCCTTCCAAATTTTTGACATTCTTCTTCTTCATAATTGTATTTTTTTTTTAGAATTCTAAAGAAATCAAATGGGTATATATGGTGATAATGGATGTACATTGCCTTTGGAGATCTTCACTTGCAAGACACTCAATAAGCTGAGTCAGAATGCTTTGCTACCAGCGCTTGAGACTCTCATTTTTAACTCTGTTCAGTTCTGTATTGCGTTCAAGACGTTTCTTTCAGCTTGCCCTGTGCTTAAGGAACTAACCATTAATGGTATGTAGTGGGAAAATTGGAAAAGGTCTGGCATTATGTGTAGTCAAAAGTCTTTGAAGACTTACTATTGGCCGTGAACTGTCAGGTTTTGATAGACCTGATCCTTGATAGGTATACAATTGTGTTAATTTCGAGTCCCTTGTGGAAGCTAAGCTCAATCTTCTTGTGATGGTAAATCACGAAGGGAGATTTGGAGTTTGCAGATGATGGTGATATCTTTTCTAGTAATGCAACAAATCTGATTCAAATTGCATTTACCTCCACTTGCTCGGAGTCTGATGGAACTGCTTGATGATCCATCAATCATTGATTTTCTAGCATAAAGAAAGATAATTTGTGTTTTTTTGATAAAAACACATAATTATTTAGCATATTAGAAAAGGAAAGCCCATGTCTTAACAAATAACAAAAAGCCCACTAATCTAAACTGTACGTTTTGATTAAGTAATTTCATTTTTCTTGTGCGACATATTTCCTTTTTTTTTTTTTTTGGTAATGACATATTTTCTTTTTTCTTATAACACTAAACGTTAGAATTTCCTTTTTTCGTAGTAAAACCAAATTTAACAATTTCCATTTTTCTTTATAACATTAATTACTAAACTTAAGAAATTTCTTTTTTTTTTCAAACTTAACAATTTACTTTTTTCCTTTTCATATAAAAATTTTAGAAAAAGGAAAATTTCCATTGTTTTATTTTGGTCGACACCTCTCTGTTTATAAATAGAGACAGATTACTCTCACTTTATTCATCTTCGAGAAATCAAAATTAAAACACATTCTCCTCAGAGAGTGAGAGACAGAGCCGAGAGAGAGAGAGCGTTCGATTCTAATGGCGACGAGAGGGAAAACATAGATGAACGCGCTGAGGTGTCTTCTCGTGTTCTTCTTCTTACCCTATGAATCGATTTGATTTCGTGTGAATGTTTTTGCTTTTGAAATAAAGAGTTTCTTTCTCACAGGTTTCATGGCGACAAGATAACTTTCGATTCTAATGGCGACGAGAGAGCAAAAACGAGTCAGATATATCTTTCTAACCCTATGAATCGATTTTGCTTATGAAATAAAATTTTAGTATTTGTATGTGCCATCTTAATTAACGGGTTTGTTGTCTCTTTGGGTGAATCGAAACAGGTGCGTGTTCGTGTTCAAACTAGGACGATGACTCTGATGTTTATAAGTACGAAGGTGATTCAGAACAAAAACATTAGTCGGCTTTCTTACACTAAGTAACAATATCAAACTTATCGATGAGAAGGTAATTTAGGTCTTTCTTTTCTTGTCTACTTCCAGAAAAGAGTCGAACTTGCTTCTTAATGGGTTTGTTTGTTTGTTTTTTCTTTTGGGTGAAACAGGTGTGTGTTCGTGTTACTCAGATTAATGTTTTGAAAGATGATGGATTAGATTCAGAACAATTACGGCGTGTTCTTACAGTAAGTAACAACATCAAACTGATCGATTAAAAGGTATATATAGGTCTTTGTCTTGACTCTGCACCTCCTCTTCTCTTGTTCGTTTCCTCAAATTTGCGGTTTTCTTTGTTTTCAATTTTAGATGGGAATGTGACTCTGTTATTTTAATTTAGACTTCTAATTGTATATTTTTGTGCAGATATGATATGGTTTGAAGAATGAAGAAGATTCAGAACAAAAGGTGGTGTTGATGTTTTGCCTTTGAAATAAGAATTTGTTTTGTACATGGGATCTTAATTAATGCCTTTGTTGTTTCTTTCTTGGATGAAACGAAACAGGTGTGTGTGTGTGTGTGTGTGTGTGTTTGTGTTCGTGTTCCAACTAGGACGATGACTCAGATTTTTTCAAGGAAGTACCAAGTAGATTCAGAACACAAAAAGGTCGCTGACGTGTTCTTACAGTAACAACATCTTGTTTGCTTCCTCAAATTTGTTTTCGTTTACACTGTTGTTTTAACAAAGCTTATCTAATATTATATTTTTGTGCAGATCGAAGATATGTTATGTTTTGAAGAATGAAGAAGATTCATAACCAAACAAAAACAAACTTCACCCTAAGGTAACAACGTCAATTTGATATTTTTTCATTGTTTTCTTTGTTGCTTCTTTAGATGATGCAGATATACATATAGTTCACTTCTTCACATGTATAATTATAGGATTGACCGGCCCAAGTCAACAACAACAACAACAACAACAACAACAATGGGACAAATCCTCTGTAAGTAAGCACTTATTATGATTTTATTTATGTCTATTTAAAGTTGGATCACTTAACCAATAATACTCTCTTTTCTTTTTCTTTTGTGTGTTATATAACTTATCACCCTCACATTTCCTTCTCTACTCTCAGGATCCAGGCATTGTTGATGAATATTATATGTTGGAAGTATTGTTTTCGTGTCTCTCAGTGATGGATGTTCAGAGGACATGGCGTTTCTTCTTCAACTCTCATCGGACTTGACGAGAAACTCCACAATGAAAAAGGTAAAGTTTTGGGGGTTTACAGTGTGTTTCTTCAATCTCATCTGAATTCTTTTGAATATTGTTTTGTATACATGATCTTGATGATGGAGAATTTTTTGTTTTGTTGTATACATGATTCACTTTCTTCTCATTATTATTACAAGGGATGCTGTTGAATTATGGACCCAATCGATGGAGATATATGCAGTAAGTCATCTCAAATTCCTCTATACTCTTCTTTATTTTCTTCTGTTTCAAGTTTATGTATCTCCATTAACCAATCTCTTTTTGTTTTTGTTTTTGTGTTTGTTGAACAGCAAGTTGTTATTGAAGTGGAACTCGACAAGGCACCATAATTCAAAGCAAAACTTGTGAACGAAATGGTACTTGTCATTGCCTCATGCCAACCATTTTCCTTTCCACATGTTAGAAACAATGGAGGTACTCTCTAATACCTCTTAACTTTTCTCTTTTTTGATTAACTTCTAGGATGGTGATGTTTTCCTAAAAGCGGGTTCTTAAGGAGATAAGTCAATGGACCTTAAGAAGCTGCAAACTGCTAGAAAGATGGTTAATCTACTGAGGAACCCATATGTACTCAGGCCAAAACACCAGTCACAGATGTCTCAAGCCAATGGCGGCTAACAGAACATGCTGAAAAGGTAGCTCACATTCTTAATTTATAACC
>NW_006238919.1:1057939-1058139 GCF_000375325.1 Capsella rubella | reverse complement strand
TGTGCGTCTGTGTTCTGTGTTCGTCTTCCAACTAGGATGATAACTCAGATTTTTTGAAGGACGTACGAAGTAGATTCAAAACAAAAACGGGGGCTGGTGTGTTCTTACAATAACAACATCAAACTGATTGGTTAAAAGGTATAGTCAGGTTGTCTCGTCCTCTCCCTCGATTTTATTTTTTTTCAGTTTTATATGGGAAT
>NW_006238919.1:1057557-1057798 GCF_000375325.1 Capsella rubella | reverse complement strand
GGTAACAACGTCAGTTTTTCATTGTTTTCTTTGTTGCTTCTCTAGATGATAGATACATATAGTTCACTCTTTCTTCGCATGCATAATTTTAGGGATGACCGGCCCAAGTAAAAAACAACAACAATGGAAAATATCATCTGTAAGTAAACACTTATTAAGATCCTTATTATGATTTTATTTCTTTCTGTTTCAAGTTCCCTTTAACTTTTTTTTTTTAACTTCCAGAATGGTGCTGTTTCCC
>NW_006238919.1:1053267-1057457 GCF_000375325.1 Capsella rubella | reverse complement strand
CCAAAAAACCAGTCAAACCAGTCACAACTGTCTCAAGCCAATGGCAGGTATCAGAAATTTTAGAAAAGGTATATCACCTTCTTAATTAATAACCAGTAACCATTTTGATACCTGAATCTGGCTTCACATTACTTCTTGTAATAGTGTTTTTTTCTCTCTTTATTGCAGGGAAAAGATTCTTGAAAACATAGTTAGCTCTGCCAAAATCATTCAGGAAAATGAAGCTATCAAAAGGCAAAGCTAGATGATGCAAAATCAAGACAAGTAAGTTAAATTGTTAAAAGTTCATCATGATCTCACTACATGACTGAAACTCTTTAAACCTTATCATTGATTTTAATGTGTTGAGACTGCAGTGAAACAAGTGTTAAAAACAACACTACCAATCTGATTCAGGAAAATCAAAGCAATCAAAAAGGCAACGATGGAAAAAGCCTCTTCTTGCACTGTAAGTGATCTCAAAATCCTATGTTTTTCCAAACTTTGTTATTGCGTAGACTGTAGGAATCTCTAAGAATAAGGAATTTCGTCCTTTAATTGTGATTTTTATTGAGTTTCAACGTTTTAAGATTGATAATATGTTTAATTGGTTTTGAGGAATGGATCAAAAGAGCGAATTGATAAACTACTGAGGTACTCTCTTGACTCCTTTTAACTTTTCTAATTTTTTTTTCATTTAGGGGTCAAAAGAATTAGGTGTTCGTATTCCAACAAGGACGATGACTCTGATTTTTTCAAAAGAAGTCAATTCAGAACAAAAACGGTCACCGGTGTATCCTTTCAATAACAACATCAAACTGATCGGTTAAAAAGTATAGATCTGTTGTCTTGTCCGCTTCCTCTAATTTTTTGTTGTTTCAATTTAAGATAGGAATGTGAGTGAGATTTTGTTTTCACTTAGGCTATTGTTTTAACGAAGCTTCTTCTAATTTAATATTTTTGTGCAGATCGGAGATATGCTAGATTTTGAAGAATGAAGAAGATTCAGAACCAAACAAAAACAAACTTCCCTTACGGTAACAAAGCAGAGTTTTTTTCATTGTTTTCTTTGTTGCCTCTCTAGATGATGGAGATATATATATGGTTTACTCTTTCTTCGCATGCATCATTTTAAGGATGACCGGCCCAAGTCAACAACAACAACAACAACTATGGGGAAACCATTTGTAAGTAAACACTTATTGAGATCCTGATCTTGATTTTATTTCTTTCTGTTTCAAGTTTTGTCCCTTAACTTTTAATAATCTCTTTTTCTTTTTCTTTTGTGTGTTATATTTTATCACCCATTCTTCTCTTTTCTAGTTTCAGAATCCAAGCATTGTTGATGAATATTATCTGGTGAAAGTATTGTTTTCGTGTCTTTGCAAGTGACGGATGTTCAGAGGACGTCGTCTTCATGGCTCTGTACGTCATCCCAAAATTCCTATATGCCCTTCTTTACTTTGTCCTGTTTCAAATTTATTTTTCCCTCAATCAAGAATCCTTTTTTTTCCTTCTGAACAACAAGAATCTACTAAAGTGGAACTCGACAAGGGACCAGATTTTAGATCAAAACTTGTGAACAAAAAGGTACTTGTCGCTGATGTACAATTCTCTTCCACAAATTATACACAATTGATGTACTCTCTGATTCATTTTAACTCTTCTCTTATCTTTCCTTTTTTTGATTAACTTCCAGAATGGTGTTGTTTTCCAACCGACCTAAGTAACATTGACAAGGAATTAACAGCTGTTTTCTCAAGGAGATTGGTCAATGGACTCTAAGAAGCTGCAAAGTACTAGAAAAATGGTTAATTTGATGAGGATCCGTTTGCACTCAGGCATAAAAAAAACAGTCTCAATTGTCTCTTGCCAATGGCAGTCAACAGAAAATTGAAAAGGTAGCTCATATGATTATTAATAACCATTCTCATACTTAAATCTGGTTTCATGATTCTCTTGTAATAGTGTTTTTTTTTGTGTGTGCGTTTATTACTTCAGAGAAAAGAGTGTTGAAAACATAGCTAACTCTACCAAACTCGTTTAGAGAAATAAAGCTATCAAAAGGCAAAACTAGATGATGCAAAATCAAGACATGTAAGCTAAATTGTTAAAAATTCAGCATGATCTCGGCTGCATGAATGAAACGCTTGCGTCCTCACTCCTCATCATTGATTTTTTTTTTTTTGAAATAAAATGTTAAATTATATTCAAAATAAAAATTTACGTTTTTACAACAAGTGCAACGTTATTTTTAAAATATACTTAAAAAAGATTACAATTCCCTAGAGCAAATCTTAATCAACTGATTATGAACGTGCTTGAAGCCATCTTTGGAACCCCTCGTCATATCTTCGATCACCCGATCTTCGAATTGTTTGGAGCTGATTTTTAACTTGTCTATCAACCCAGCTTATAATTGTTGCAGTCGTATGAGAAGCATCTCCATGGAGACGTCCATTTCGTTCTCTCCATATTGTGTAGACAACAGTTTGAAACACATATCGTAAAAGAAAAGCATCAATATGATCCTTGTGAGGCAAAGAGATGAAAGCTAAGAGCATTGACCAATTAGTCGAATAATGAGTATGGAAAAGTACCTTTGCAGTCGCCTCCCACACCTCTGCAGCATAAGAGCATTCGAAGAACAAATGATCCCTGCTTTCCAAGTGAGAGAAACAGAGCATACAAGTACCCGCTGAATTGCCATTCCATGTAGCCATTTGAGCAGCCGTGGGAAGTCTATCTTGAGCTGCTAGCCACACACAGAAGCTATACTTTGGAGTGTCGTGAGCAAACCACACCCCCTTAGACCAACTGACTAAACTCCCTGTTGTTCTAATATGATTCCAAGTCTCCTTTGTTGAAAACCGGGGCTTGAAGTCACCATTTTTTCCTCGCCAAACCACAGCAACAGCCATGGCGCCTCTGTTTTGGAAAGAGAGGTTTAGTTCTTCTTCGATTGACAAAAGATGGCCAACCCGATGTCTCCGTCTGCGCCGAGTCCAAGCTTCCGCGACTGTGCTTCCTTTACCAATTCCCATATCAATAAACCCTCGTTCTCCCGTAATGTCAACTAGATAACCCAGCCTCGACCAATTATCGTACCAAAAAGACGTTCTCTGCCCATTCCTCACTTGTATCTTACACAAATCCTTTGCTACATGTCGATATTTTAACAACTTTCTCCAAATCCAAGATCCTCATCATTGATTTTAATATCTTGATTACGTTCTTTAATGTGTTGGTTCTTTGACTGCAGGGATACAAGTGTTAAAAAGAACACTACCAATCTGATTCAGGAAAACCAAAGCGATCAAAGAGGCAAAAGCTAGATTATGACCTAACAATGGAAAATGCCTCCTCTTGCTCTGTAAGTGGTCTCAAATCCTATGTTTTCTAAAATTAAGGATTGCGTAAGACTGTATCTCTAAATTCAACATATTTTATCTTCTTGTTCTTTTAACAGTAAATCCTGGAGCCATATTGTTTCAAAATCAGCAAGCTTCACCCTAGCTCCAGCTTTTTCCTGCACCACATCTGCCAGAATTTCAGGTATACCCTCTGTCAGACATTATCATCACTTTAGAATAGACTCATAGCCTAATGAATCTGTTTGATTAATGTACAAGGATCTCACTTTCTTATTGTTGCAGGAATTTCATTGTCAAACAAAGACATCCTCAGTAGCTTCAACGAAAGTGTCTTAAGTGGAGGTGTGACGATTAGTGTAAAGAAAATATTGTTAGCACTTAGCATTAAAGGGGGCATTAAACTAAATAATCAGTATTTATTTTTATTAGAGAAATCAAGCTTTGTTAATTAATGTAAAAAGTTATGTTTTGTAAATTGTAACTTTATAGATCCTAATTACTCTAAAAAATGTTTTAACTTTTTTTATAAAAACACTTATAATTATTTTAGCATATTAGAAAAGGAAAGCCCATGGCTTAACAACCAACAAAAAGCCCACTAATCTAAGCTGTGCGTTTTGATTAAGTAATTTCATTTTTCTTTTGCGACATATTTCCTCTTTTTTGGTAATGACATATTTCCTTTTTTCTTATAACACAAAACGTTAAGCTTCCGCGACTGTGCTTCCTTTACCAATTCCCATATCAATAAACCCTCGTTCTCCCGTAATACCAAATTTAACAATTTCCATTTTTCTTTATAACGTTAATTACTAAACGTAAGAATTTCCTTTCCTC
>NW_006238919.1:1049076-1053167 GCF_000375325.1 Capsella rubella | reverse complement strand
TATCTTTCTAACCCTATGAATCGATTTTGCTTATGAAATAAAATTTTAGTATTTGTATGTGCCATCTTAATTAACGGGTTTGTTGTCTCTTTGGGTGAATCGAAACAGGTGCGTGTTCGTGTTCAAACTAGGACGATGACTCTGATGTTTATAAGTACGAAGGTGATTCAGAACAAAAACATTAGTCGGCTTTCTTACACTAAGTAACAATATCAAACTTATCGATGAGAAGGTAATTTAGGTCTTTCTTTTCTTGTCTACTTCCAGAAAAGAGTCGAACTTGCTTCTTAATGGGTTTGTTTGTTTGTTTTTTCTTTTGGGTGAAACAGGTGTGTGTTCGTGTTACTCAGATTAATGTTTTGAAAGATGATGGATTAGATTCAGAACAAATACGGCGTGTTCTTACAGTAAGTAACAACATCAAACTGATCGATTAAAAGGTATATATAGGTCTTTGTCTTGACTCTGCACCTCCTCTTCTCTTGTTCGTTTCCTCAAATTTGCGGTTTTCTTTGTTTTCAATTTTAGATGGGAATGTGACTCTGTTATTTTAATTTAGACTTCTAATTGTATATTTTTGTGCAGATATGATATGGTTTGAAGAATGAAGAAGATTCAGAACAAAAGGTGGTGTTGATGTTTTGCCTTTGAAATAAGAATTTGTTTTGTATATGGGATCTTAATTAATGCCTTTGTTGTTTCTTTCTTGGATGAAACGAAACAGGTGTGTGTGTGTGTGTGTGTGTTTGTGTTCGTGTTCCAACTAGGACGATGACTCAGATTTTTTCAAGGAAGTACCAAGTAGATTCAGAACACAAAAAGGTCGCTGACGTGTTCTTACAGTAACAACATCTTGTTTGCTTCCTCAAATTTGTTTTCGTTTACACTGTTGTTTTAACAAAGCTTATCTAATATTATATTTTTGTGCAGATCGAAGATATGTTATGTTTTGAAGAATGAAGAAGATTCATAACCAAACAAAAACAAACTTCACCCTAAGGTAACAACGTCAATTTGATATTTTTTCATTGTTTTCTTTGTTGCTTCTTTAGATGATGCAGATATACATATAGTTCACTTCTTCACATGTATAATTATAGGATTGACCGGCCCAAGTCAACAACAACAACAACAACAACAATGGGACAAATCCTCTGTAAGTAAGCACTTATTATGATTTTATTTATGTCTATTTAAAGTTGGATCACTTAACCAATAATACTCTCTTTTCTTTTTCTTTTGTGTGTTATATAACTTATCACCCTCACATTTCCTTCTCTACTCTCAGGATCCAGGCATTGTTGATGAATATTATATGTTGGAAGTATTGTTTTCGTGTCTCTCAGTGATGGATGTTCAGAGGACATGGCGTTTCTTCTTCAACTCTCATCGGACTTGACGAGAAACTCCACAATGAAAAAGGTAAAGTTTTGGGGGTTTACAGTGTGTTTCTTCAATCTCATCTGAATTCTTTTGAATATTGTTTTGTATACATGATCTTGATGATGGAGAATTTTTTGTTTTGTTGTATACATGATTCACTTTCTTCTCATTATTATTAGAAGGGATGATGTTGAATTATGGACTCAATCGATGGAGATATATGCAGTAAGTCATCTCAAATTCCTCTATACTCTTCTTTATTTTCTTCTGTTTCAAGTTTATCTATCTCCATTAACCAATCTCTTTCTGTTTTTGTTTTTGTGTTTGTTGAACAGCAAGTTGTTATTGAAGTGGAACTCGACAAGGCACCAAAATTCAAAGCAAAACTTGTGAACAAAAAGGTACTTGTCATTGCCTCATGCCAACCATTTTCCTTTCCACATGTTAGAAACAATCGAGGTACTCTCTGATACCTTTTAACTTTTCTCCTTTTTTGATTAACTTCTAGGATGGTGATGTTTTCCTAAAAGCGGGTTCTTAAGGAGATAAGTCAATGGACCTTAAGAAGCTGCAAACTGCTAGAAAGATGGTTAATCTACTGAGGAACCCATATGTACTCAGGCCAAAACACCAGTCACAGATGTCTCAAGCCAATGGCGGTTAACAGAACATGCTGAAAAGGTAGCTCACATTCTTAATTTATAACCATTATGATATCCAAATCTGGTTTCACCTTCCTCTTGTGCGTTTATTTTCTCATTGCAGCGAAAAGAGTGTCAAAACATAGCTAGCTCTACCAAACTGAATTGGGAAAATATAAACTAGAGGTACTCTCTGATTCCACAGGTAATAAACTACCAAGGTACTCTCCAATTCGTTTGAACTTTTCTTATATTTTTTTATTATTTGGGTGAAACGAAACAGGTGTGCGTCTGTGTTCGTGTTCCAACTTCCAACTAGGACGATGATTCAGAGTTTTTCAAAGAAGTATGAAGTAGATTCAGAACAAAACCGGTCAACGACGTGTTCTTATAGTTAGAACATCAAACTGATTGGTTAAAAGGTATATATAGGTTGTCTTGTCCGCTTCCTCGAATTTTCTTTTGTTTCAATTTAAGATGAGAATGTGACTGCGATTTTGTTTTCACTGAGATTGTTGTTTTAACAAAGTTTCTTCTAATTTAATAATTTTGTGCAGATCGGAGATATGCTATGTTTTGAAGAATGACGAAGATTCAGAACCAAACAAAAACAAATTTCTCCTTACGGTAACAACGTCAAACTGAGATTTTTTCATTGTTGTCTTTGTTGTTTCTCTAGATGATGAAGATACACATATAGTTCACTCTTTCTTCACATGTATAATTCTAGGGATGACCTGGCCAAGTCAACAACAACACAAAACAATGGGGAAAATCCTATGTCACTGTAAGTAAACTCTTATTAAGATCTTATTATGACTTTTCCTTCTGTTTCAAGTTTTATCACTAATCAATAATAATGATCTCTTTTTTCCTTTCTTTTGTGTGTTATATATGTTATCACCTTCACCTTCTCTTTTCTACTCTCAGAATCCAAGCATTGTTGATGAATAATATATGTTGGAAGCATTGTTTTCGTGTCTTTTCAAGTGATGGATGTTCAGAGGACATGGCGTTTCTTCTTCAACTTTCATCTGATTTGACGAGAAAGTCCACAAAGGAAAAGGTAAAAAAAATCTTGGGGTTTACTCTGTGTTTCTTCAACTCTCTCATCTGAATGTTTTGCTTTCTTAAATATAATTTTTGTTTGCATATATGATCTTGATGGTGATGGAGATTTTTTGGTTTTGTTGTTGCTGCTTTTCTAGATGATGGAGATATATGGAGATTTACTTTCTTCTCATAATTATTATTAGGGATGATGCTGAATTATGGACCCAATCGATGAAGATATATGTTGTAAGTCATCTCAAATTCTTCTCTGTGTTTCTATATTTTCTTTAGTTTCAAGTTTATCCATTTCCCTCAACCAATATTTTGTTTGTTTTTGTGTTTGTTGAACAACAAGTTGCTATTGAAGTGGAACTCGACAAGGCACCAGAATTCAAAGCAAAAATTGTGAACAAAAAGGTACTTGTCATTGCCTCATGTCAGTAATTCCATTATGCAGGCAATAAACAATTGAGGTACCCTCTGATTCCTTTTAAATTTTCAATTATCTTTTCTTTTTTTTTGATTAACTTCCAAGATATGCTGTTTTCCTAACAGCTGTTGCTCAAGGAGATAAATCAATGGTCCTTAAGAAGCTGCAAACTGCTAGAAAGATGGTTAATCACTTAATCTGCTTAGGAATCCGTCTGCACTCAAGCTAATAAACCAGTCACAACTTTCTCAAGCCAAAGGCAGTCATCAGAAAATTGTGAAAAGGTAGCTCATATTCTTAATTAATAACCAATGTGATACGTTCCTATTGTAATAGTGTTTTTTTTTTGTGCGTTTATCACTGCTAGCTCTACCAAAACTGATTCAAAAAAATAAAGCTATCAAAAGGCAAAGCTAGATGATAAACTATTGAAGTACTCTCTGATTCCTTTTAACTTTTCTATTTTTTTTTCTTTTTTGGGTGAAACGAAACAGGTGTTTCTGTGTTCGTCTTCCAACTAGGATGATAACTCAGATTTTTTGAAGGACGTACGAAGTAGATTCAAAACAAAAACGGGGGCTGGT
>NW_006238919.1:1027415-1048976 GCF_000375325.1 Capsella rubella | reverse complement strand
TTGGTTAAAAGGTATAGACAGGTTGTCTCGTCCTCTCCCTCGATTTTATTTTTTTTCAATTTTATATGGGAATGTGACTGAGATTTTGTTTTCACTAAGACTAACAGTTTTAACGACGTTTTTTCTAATGCTATATTTTGTGCAGATAGGAGATATGCTATGTTTTGAAGAAGGAAGAAGATCCAGAACCAAACAAAGACGAATTTCGCCTTACGGTAACAACGTCAGTTTTTCATTGTTTTCTTTGTGGCTTCTCTAGATGATAGATACATATAGTTCACTCTTTCTTCGCATGCATAATTTTAGGGATGACCGGCCCAAGTAAAAAACAACAACAATGGAAAATATCATCTGTAAGTAAACACTTATTAAGATCCTTATTATGATTTTATTTCTTTCTGTTTCAAGTTCCCTTTAACTTTTTTTTTTTAACTTCCAGAATGGTGCTGTTTCCCTAACAGCTATTTTCTTAAGAAGATAAGTCAATGGACCTTATGAAGCTGCAAACTGCTAGAAAGATGGTTATTCTACTGAGGAATCCGTCTGCACTCAAGGCAAAAAACCAGTCAAACCAGTCACAACTGTCTCAAGCCAACGGCAGGTATCAGAAATTTTAGAAAAGGTATCTCACCTTCTTAATTAATAACCAGTAACCATTTTGATACCTAAATCTGGCTTCACATTACTTCTTGTAATAGTGTTTTTTTCTCTCTTTATTGCCTCATTGCAGGGAAAAGATTCTTAGCTCTGCCAAAATCATTCAGGAAAATGAAGCTATCAAAAGGCAAAGCTAGATGATGCAAAATCAAGACAAGTAAGTTAAATTGTTAAAAGTTCATCATGATCTCACTACATGACTGAAACTCTTTAAACCTTATCATTGATTTTAATGTTTTGAGACTGCAGTGAAACAAGTGTTAAAAACAACACTACCAATCTGATTCAGGAAAATCAAAGCAATCAAAAAGGCAACGATGGAAAAAGCCTCTTCTTGCACTGTAAGTGATCTCAAAATCCTATGTTTTTCCAAACTTTGTTATTGCGTAGGCTGTAGGAATCTCTAAGAATAAGGAATTTCGTCCTTTAATTGTGATTTTTATTGAGTTTCAACGTTTTAAGATTGATAATATGTTTAATTGGTTTTGAGGAATGGATCAAAAGAGCGAATTGATAAACTACTGAGGTACTCTCTTGACTCCTTTTAACTTTTCTAATTTTTTTTTCATTTAGGGGTCAAAAGAATTAGGTGTTCGTATTCCAACAAGGACGATGACTCTGATTTTTTCAAAAGAAGTCAATTCAGAACAAAAACGGTCACCGGTGTATCCTTTCAATAACAACATCAAACTGATCGGTTAAAAAGTATAGATCTGTTGTCTTGTCCGCTTCCTCTAATTTTTTGTTGTTTCAATTTAAGATAGGAATGTGAGTGAGATTTTGTTTTCACTTAGGCTATTGTTTTAACGAAGCTTCTTCTAATTTAATATTTTTGTGCAGATCGGAGATATGCTAGATTTTGAAGAATGAAGAAGATTCAGAACCAAACAAAAACAAACTTCCCTTACGGTAACAAAGCAGAGTTTTTTTCATTGTTTTCTTTGTTGCCTCTCTAGATGATGGAGATATATATATGGTTTACTCTTTCTTCGCATGCATCATTTTAAGGATGACCGGCCCAAGTCAACAACAACAACAACAACTATGGGGAAACCATTTGTAAGTAAACACTTATTGAGATCCTGATCTTGATTTTATTTCTTTCTGTTTCAAGTTTTGTCCCTTAACTTTTAATAATCTCTTTTTCTTTTTCTTTTGTGTGTTATATTTTATCACCCATTCTTCTCTTTTCTAGTTTCAGAATCCAAGCATTGTTGATGAATATTATCTGGTGAAAGTATTGTTTTCGTGTCTTTGCAAGTGACGGATGTTCAGAGGACGTCGTCTTCATGGCTCTGTAAGTCATCCCAAAATTCCTATATGCCCTTCTTTACTTTGTCCTGTTTCAAATTTATTTTTCCCTCAATCAAGAATCCCAAATTTAATGATTTTATTTCTTTCTGTTTCAAGTTCCCTTTAACTTTTTTTTTTTAACTTCCAGAATGGTGCTGTTTCCCTAACAGCTATTTTCTTAAGAAGATAAGTCAATGGACCTTATGAAGCTGCAAACTGCTAGAAAGATGGTTATTCTACTGAGGAATCCGTCTGCATTCAAGGCAAAAAACCAGTCAAACCAGTCACAACTGTCTCAAGCCAATGGCAGGTGTCATAAATTTTTGAAAAGGTAGCTCACCTTCTTAATTAATAACCAGTAACCATTTTGATACCTAAATCTGGTTTCATGTTCCTTCTTGTAATAGTGTTTTTTTTTCTTCTCTTTATTGCCTCACTGCAGGGAAAATAGTCTTGAAAACATAACTAGCTATGCCAAAATCATTCAGGAAAATGAAGCTTTCAAAAGGCAAAGCTAGATGATGCAAAATCAAGAAAAGTAAGCTAAATTTTTAAAAATTCATCATGATCTCACTACATGACTGAAACTTTCTCATCATTGATTTTAATGTGTTGATTCTTTGACTGCAGTGAAACAAGTGTTAAAAATAACACTACCAATCTGATTCAGGAAAATCAAAGCAATCAAAAAGGCAAAAGCTAGATTATGACCAATAGATGGAAAATGCCTCTTCTTGCACTGTAAGTGATCTCAAAAATCCTATGTTTTCCAAAATTTGATATTGCATAGACTGTGGGAATCTCTAAGAATAAGGAATTTCGTCTTTTATTTGGGATTTTTATTAAGTTTCAACAATTTGAGATTGATAATTTCTTTAATTGGTTATGAGGAATGGATCAAAAGAGCGAAGCTAGATGCTAGACTACTGAGGTACTCTCGAGTCCTTTTAACTTTTCTAATTTTGTTTGTATTCCAACAAGCACGATGACTCAGATTTTTTCAAGGACGTACGAAGTCGATTCAGAACAAAAACGATCACCAGTGTGTTCTTACAATAACAACATCAACAACAACAACTATGGGGAAATACATCTGTAAGTAAACACTTATTGAGATCCTGATCATGATTTTATTTCTTTCTGTTTCAAGTGTTTTCCCTTAACTTTTAATAATCTCTTTTTCTTTTTCTTTTGTGTGTTATATCTTATCACCTATTCTTCTCTTTTCTACTTTCAGAATCCAAGCATTGTTGATGAATATTATCTGGTGAAAGTATTGTTTTTGTGTCTTTGCAAGTGACGGATGTTCAGAGGACGTTGTCAACATGGCTCTGTAAGTCATCCAAAAATTCTTATATGCCCTTGTTTACTTTTTCCTGTTTCAAATTTATTTTTCCCTCAATCAAGAATACTTTTTTTTTCTTTTTCTTCTGAACAGCAAGGAATTAACAGCTGTTTTCTCAAGGAGATTGGTCAATGGACTCTAAGAAGCTGCAAAGTACTTGAAAAATGGTTAATCTGCTGAGAAATTCGTTTGCACTCAAGCATAAAAAAAGTAGTCACAGTTGTCTCTTGCCAATGGTAGTCAGAAAATTGAAAAGGTAGCTCATATGATTATTAATAACCATTCTCACACTTAAATCTGGTTTCATGATTCCCTTGTAATAGTGTTTTCTTTGTGTGTTATTACTGCAGAGAAAAGAGTGTTGATAACATAGCTAACTCTACCAAACTCGTTCAGAGAAATAAAGCTATCAAAAGGCAAAGCTAGATGATGCAAAATCAAGACATGTAAGCTAAATTGTTAAAAATTCAGCATGATCTCGGCTGCATGACTGTAACGGTTGCGTCCTCACTCCTCATCATTGATTTTAATATCTTGATTACGTTCTTAATGTGTTGATTCTTTGACTGCAGGGATACAAGTGTTAAAAAGAACACTACCAATCTTATTCAGGCAAATCAAAGCGATCAAAGAGGCAAAAGCTAGATTATGACCTAACAATGGAAAATGCCTCTTCTTGCTCTGTAAGCGATCTCAAATCCTATGTTTTCTTAAATTAAGGATTGCGTAAGACTGTATCGCTAAATTCAACATATTTTATCTTTCTGTTGTTACGTACTTTTATTGGAGTTTCATCGATTCAAGATTGGTATTATGTTAAATTGGTTTTAGGAATGGATCAAAAGAGCGATAAAAAGCGTGGGAGGAGGAGCAGAAAGCAGTAGCAGGGGAGCTTGAGGAACATCTTAAGAAACTACAAGAAATGAATGTAGATGGTACATAATTGTGGATGAGAAGAGTGATAGAAAGCGTTTAAGGAGCTGCATCTGTATTTTTCACGAGCACAACCTTCTAGGGATAAGAAAGAAGATGTTATCAGCACTTTAGAATAGACTCATAGCCTAATAAACATGTTTGATTAATGTACAAGGATCTCACTTTCTTATTGTTGCAAGAATTCCTTACCCAAACCACCCCCCAGAATTTTGGCTGCTCCAGCTTTCATCTACATTATGTGATGGAAAGATCCTCTTCTTTCTCTGTAAGAATCTTTAAATCCTCTGCGTATCTTGATTTTGTTCTGTTCAAGTTTATATATCCCTCAACCATTAATAATCTTTGCTTGTTATATTCAATGCAGCATACTGGAAGTTATCTTAGAATTGTGGATAACACTAAAATCAACGAAGGTAATCACAATAAAAAACAAATAACTGTGCTACACAAGAAAAGAAATGGTCTTGCATGCCCTTCAGTGACTAAGAACACTCTGGAGGAGATCAGAAAGGTACGTTGTGCGTGTATCAAATTAATGTTAAAATTCTTTTGCAAGTGGAATTAGCCACCTACAGTATATTAAATTGAGAATATTCTCATTTTGTTTACTACTAATATAGAAGAAAATATTGGGAATAATTAAAGTTATAATTTCATTGTAGCCCTTTTCCACAAAATATACTTTTATATGTGTATATTACTCATTTTGTTTCACATAGAGTTAAGACATGTCAATCGGGCTAGCCCGGCCCGGCCCCCGAAATCCGTAAACCCTTCATATACGTGAGCCCGGCCCAAAAAATTTCCGAGCATATATTTCAAAGCCCGGCCCGGCCCTAACAGGGCTACAGGGCTTTTCGGGCTTTTTTTGGGTTTTACTTACCGATAAAAAATCAATTTCAAAGTTCATAATAGTATTTCAAAAACTATATTTAAAGGTCTACTATAAAAATAATAATAACTTATCAATCTATATATATAAAGTTAGCTTTTTCTCTCTTCTCATGATGCCACCTAACCATCCACATAAGCCACATTTTTGTTTAAACATTAAAATAAATTTAAAACATTCATTTAGTGCATATTTATGTTACTTATTAAATTAATAGAAAGTTTATATAAATAAAAATAAATTATGTAAAAAAAATGAAATGTTAAAATAAGAAAAAAAATACTTTAATTTTTTTATTAGTGGTAATAATATAATTCAACTTTCATTTAAAATTGATCATAATTTAATATTTTAAATATGTTACTGAGTTTTAGAATGGAAGTAAAATTTAAATTTATGGTAAACTAAAACAACATTTATGTAATTGTATATATAAAATTATAAAGAGGAAAAATAAAATGAAAGTGAAATATTAGTTTATAACATGATCAAAAAGAAAAAAAAATGATATTTCATAAATTGAATCAAATGCTTTTAATCCAAATTTGAGTATTGAAAGATAATAATTAAAAAAGAAAATAATTATAATATTTTTTTTAAAATCAATTAAAAAAATAATAAAATATCACAATATGAATAAAAATCAACAAAACAAAATTATAAACCTCCCGCGCGGAGCACGGGTCAACTGCTAATATTCAATAAAACTAACTTAATTTAAGAGAAAAAAATAAAAGCCAAATAAATTATTTAACCCAATAAAACATGAAACTAAAATACTTTAAAGTATATCATAGAGTCAAAATTTAATATATATTTTGATGATTTCAAAATCATGATACTTATATATATTTAGTTTTAGCTTTGTTCAGTTCTGACATATATAAATAAGAGAAAATATTATAGATAAAAAATTTAAAAGTAACAAGTAAAACTAGTAAGTAAATATGAAAACTATAACATTAATCAAATCTTTTAATCAAACTAAAATACTAAAAAAAAAATGAAAATATATTTGGTAAGGGCTTTTCGGGCCGGTCCGAGCCCGACCTGGCTAAGCCCAAAAAATCCTTTAGCCCGAATGGGCTTAGCCCAAAAAGCCCGATTTTTCAGAGCCGGGCCAAACTAGCCCACGCTTTAGCCCTAATTGACATGCTACATAGAGTATCATTCTAAAGTTTTTTTATAATAACAAATGTCATTTTATATTTTTAATATTTTTTGACACTAAATTTCCAAATTTTACCATGAAGCTATTAGTAATTAAATTATTAAACACTTATCAAATAAGAAAATATATGTATAAGTAAGTGTTTTTATAATTTGTGTAAAACATATAAAACTGACATTATTTGTGAAATATATTATTTTTTACTCGTTTAAGAAAAGCTGACTCTTTTAAAGTAAATAAAGAGTTACACCAAAAAAATTACTGACACGTATAATAAAATAAATTTTCATTTTAACATAGGCCTTCCAAATTTTTGACATTCTTCTTCATAATTATTATTTTTTTCTTATGAGATGACTTTAACTTTTTCCGTGGCTTGAATATATTAGAGTAATATGATTATTAAAAAATAAATACAGGTAAAGTGGTGCTACTTGGACTATTATATGTAATGAATGAAAGAATATTGCTGAATAAGCTGAGTGATTTATAGTTTAGGTGTGACGATTAGTGTAAAGAAAATATTGTTAGCATTAAAGGGGGTATCTATATTAACATTTTTGAAATACCTTTTGGAAAATAACCTTTTATTTTGTATTATTTGCATAATAAATCCGTGACATTTAAATAAATAACAAACTTTTAAGATAAAATTTGTAATTAAATTACACTAGAATCACAAAATTAGAAACTAATATTTATTACATTTAACAAAATTTCCTAAAATATCTCCCTAATAAATTGAATATCTCTCCAATATCTTTATATGATCTTATTTGTTTTAAAATTTACATTATTACATAAACCATAAGTATAATAAAAATACAAAAAACAATTCGCATATGTAGCAATTTGAATTTTTGAAAACGGATGTATATTACTCAATCGATAAAAGAAAAAACATATATGTATAACGTCCCATATCGGGTAGAAAATTTTAGACAATGGTTCGGAACCATTATAAATATGACTAATATGAAACTTAAAAATCTAAAATCTTGAATGAAAGATTACAACAAAAAAGTTTTACTAAATTTTAGGGAATCCAAAATTTTAAAATCTTGATTGGTTAAAAATGAGTTTTTAGAAAACAATAACCAAAATCTCTCTTGAAATCTATAAAACATTCAAGGTTTATATTTTACATAAATATGATTTAATGGGTTTATGTTTTATGTTTTTCTTACGGGTTATCTTGCGGGTTAACAAAAAAAAAAAACAAATATAACTTAAACATAATTTTTTTAGTCCCGCGAGTTACAAAAAATATCCCGCGAGTTACAAAAAATATCTCGCGAGTTAAGTAATAAAAATAACAATCAAAAATACAATTACACAATCTTAAACACTAAAAGGGTAATAAAATTAACAAATATAACTTAAATATATATATTTTTTAGTCAAAACAATCGTACCGCGGTGTACCGCGGGTTAAAACCTAGTTAAATTAAATAATTCATATTTATTTTAATTAGCGAAATCTAGATTTGTTAATTAATGTAAAAAGTTTTGTTTTGTAAATTGTAACTTTATAGATCCTAATTATGCTATTTTTTTGTGAGGAGTATTGTGAGAGTAGCCCATCAGCTTTTACTCTAAAAAATGTTTTAACTTTTTGTATAAAAACACTTATAGTTATATTAGCATATTAGAAAAGAAAAACCCATAACTTAACAAACAACAACTAAGCGGTGCGTTTTGATTAAGTAATGTCATTTTCTTGCGACATATTTCCTTTTTTCTTATAACACTAAACTTAAGAATTTCCTTTTTTTTAATAATAAAACTAAACTTAACAATTACCTTTTTCGTAGTAAAACCAAATTTAACAATTTCCTTTTTTCTTTATAACATTAATTACTAAACGTAAAAGAATTTCCTTTTTTCAAACTTAACAATTTCCTTTTTTCCTTTTTATATAACAAATTTAGAAAAAGGAAAATTTCCATTGCTTTATTTTAGTCGACATCTCTCTGTTTATAAATAGAGACAGATTACTCTCACTTTATTCATCTTTGAGAAATCAAAATTAGAACACATTCTCCTCAGAGAGTGAGAGACATAGCCGAGAGAGAGAGAGAGAGCGTTCGATTCTAATGGCGACGAGAGGGAATTCATAGATGAACGCGTTGAGGTGTCTTCTCGTGTTCTTCTTCTTACCCTATGATACGATTTGATTTTCGTGTGAATGTTTTTGCTTTTGAAATAAAGAGTTTCTTTCTCACAGGTTTCATGGCGACGAGATAACTTTCGATTCTAATGGCGACGAGATAGCTAAACGAGTCAGATATATCTTTCTAACCCTATGAATCGATTTCGCTTTTGAAATAATTTTTTCGTATTTGTATTACTGGTTAACGGGTTTGTTGTCTCTTTGGCTGAATCGAAACAGGTGTATGTTCGTGTTCAAACTCGGATGTTTACAAGGACAAAGGTGATTCAGAACAAAAACGGTAGTCGGCTTTCTTACAGTAAGTAACAACATCAAACTTATCGATGAGAAGGTAATCTAGGTCTTTCTTTCCTTGTCTACTTCCATAAAAGAGACTCGAACTTGCTTCTTAATGGGTTTGTTTGTTTGTTTTTTTTCTTTTGGGTGAAACAGGTGTGTGTTCGTGTTACTCAGATTAATGTTTTGAAAGATGATGAAGTAGAGTAATGTGTTCTTACAGTAACAACATCAAACTGATCGATTAAAAGGTATAAATAGGTCTTTGTCTTGACTCTGCACCTCCTCTTCTCTTGTCCGTTTCCTCAAATTTGCGGTTATCTTTGTTTTCAATTTTAGATGGGAATGTGACTCTGTTATTTTAATTTAGACTTCTAATTGTATATTTTTGTGCAGATATGATATGGTTTGAAGAATGAAGAAGATTCAGAACAAAAGGTGGTGTTGATGTTTTGCCTTTGAAATGAGAGTTTTTTTTTGAATATTGGATCTTAATTAATGCGTTTGTTGTTTCTTTTGAAATAAGAGTGTGTGTGTGTGTTTGTGTTCGTGTTCCAACTAGGACGATGACTCAGATTTAGATTCAGAACACAAAAAGGTCGTCGACGTGTTCTTATAGTAACAACATCTTGTTTGCTTCCTCGAATTTGTTTTCGTTTATATTGTTGTTTTAACAAAGCTTATCTAATTTTATATTTTTGTGCAGATTGAAGATATGTAATGTTTTGAAGAATGAAGAAGATTCAGATGCAAAGAAAAACAAACTTCACCGTAAGGTAACAACGTCTTTTTGATATTTTTTCATTGTTTTCTTTGTTGCTTCTTTAGATGATGCAGATATACATGAAGTTCACTTCTTCCTTTGTATAATTATAGGGATGACCGGCCCAAGTCAACAACAACACAACAGTGGGAAAAATCCTCTGTAAGTAAACACTTCTATTAAGATCTTATTATGATTTTATTTCTTTCTGTTTTATCACTTAACCAATAATACTCTCTTTTCTTTTTCTTTTGTGTTTTATATAACTTATCACCATCACATTTTCTTCTCTACTTTCAGAATCCAGGCACTGTTGATGAATATTATTTGTTGGAAGTATTGTTTTCGTGTCTCTCAGTGATGGATATTCAGAGGACATGGCGTTTCTTCTTCAACTCTCATCGGACTTGACAAGAAACTCCACAATGAAAAAAGGTAAAGTCAGTGTGTTTCTTCAACTCTCATCTGAATGTTTTGCTTTATTTAATATGAATATTGTTTTGTATTCATGATCTTGATGATGGAGAATTTTTTGTTTTGTTGTATACGTTATTCACTTTCTTCTCATTATTATTATAAGGGAGGATGTTGAATTATGGACCCAATCGATGGAGATATATGCAGTAAGTCATCTCAAATTCCTCTATACTCTTCTTTATTTTCTTCTGTTTCAAGTTTATCTATCTCCATTAACCAATCTCTTTTTGTTTTTGTTTTTGTGTTTGTTGAACAACAAGTTGCTATTGAAGTGGAACTCGACAAGGCACCAAAATTCAAAGCAAAACTTGTGAACAAAACGGTACTTGTCATTGCCTCATGCCAACCATTTTCCTTTCCACAGGTTAGAAACAATCGAGGTACTCTCTGATACCTTTTAACTTTTCTCTTTTTTGATTAACTTCTAGGATGGTGATGTTTTCTTAAAAGCGGGTTCTTAAGGAGATAAGTTTTTGGACCTTAAGAAGCTGCAAAACTGCTAGAAAGATGGTTAATCTACTGAGGAACCCATATGTACTCATGCCAAAACACCAGTCACAGATGTCTCAAGACAATGGCAGTTAACAGAACATGCTGAAAAGGTAGCTCACATTCTTAATTAATAACCATTCTGATATCTAAATCTTAGTTCACCTTCCTCTTGTGCGTTTATTTTCTCATTGCAGCGAAAAGAGTGTCAAAACATAGCTAGCTCTACCAAACTGAATTAGGAAAATATAAACTAGAGGTACTCTCTGATTCCACAGGTAATAAACTACCAAGGTACTCTCCAATTCGTTTGAACTTTTCTTATATTTTATTATTATTTGGGTGAAACGAAACAGGTGTGCGTCTGTGTTCGTGTTCCAACTTCCAACTAGGACGATGACTCAGATTTTTTCAAAGAAGTACGAAGTAGATTCAGAACAAAACCGGTCAACAGCGTGTTCTTATAGTTACAACATCAAACTGATTGGTTAAAAGGTATATATAGGTTGTCTTGTACGCTTCCTCGAATTTTCTTTTGTTTCAATTTAAGATGAGAATGTGACTGCGATTTTGTTTTCACTGAGATTGTTGTTTTAACAAAGTTTCTTCTAATTTAATAATTTTGTGCAGATCGGAGATATGCTATGTTTTGAAGAATGAAGAAGATTCAGAACCAAACAAAAACAAATTTCTCCTTACGGTAACAACTTCAAAGTGAGTTTTTTTTCATTGTTTTCTTTGTTGTTTCTCTAGATGATGGAGATATACATATAGTTCACTCTTTCTTCACATGTATAATTTTAGAGATGACCTGGCCAAGTCAACAACAACAAAAACAATGGGAAAAATTCTATGTAACTGTAAGTAAACTCTTATTAAGATCTTTTATGATTTTTCCTTCTGTTTCAAGTTTTATCACTAATCAATAATAATGATCTCTTTTTTCTTTTCTTTTGTGTGTTATATAAGTTATCACCTTCACCTTCTCTTCTCTACTCTCAGAATCCAAGCATTGTTGATGAATAGTATCTGTTGGAAGTATTGTTTTTGTGTCTTTTCAAGTGATGGATGTTTAGAGGACATGGCGTTTTTTCTTCAACTTTCATATGATTTGACGAGAAAGTCCACAAAGAAAAAGGTAAAATAATCTTGGGGTTTACTCTGTGTTTCTTCAACTCTCTCATCTGAATGTTTTGCTTTCTTAAATATAATTTTTGTTTGCATATATGATCTTGATGGTGATGGAGATTTTTTGGTTTTGTTGTTGCTGCTTCTCTAGATGATGGAGATATATGGAGATTTACGTTCTACTCATAATTATTATTAGGGATGATGCTGAATTAAGGACCCAATCGATGAAGATATATGTTGTAAGTCATCTCAAATTCTTCTCTGTGTTTCTATATTTTCTTTAGTTTCAAGTTTATCTATCTCCCTCAACCAATATTGTTTTGTTTTTTTGTTCAAGGACATACGAAGTAAATTCAGAACAAAAACGGGGGCTGGTGTGTTCTTACAATAACAACATCAAACTGATTGGTTAAAAGGTATAGATAGGTTGTCTTGTCCTCTCCCTCAAATTTTTTTTTTTCAATTTTAGATGTGAATGTGACTGAGATTTTGTTTTCACTAAGACTAACAGTTTTAGCGACGTTTTCTCTAATGCTATATTTTGTGCAGATAGGAGATATGCTATGTTTTGAAGAATGAAGAAGATCCAAAACCAAACAAAGACGAATTTCGCCTTATGGTAACAACGTCAGTTTTTCATTGTTTTCTTTGTTGCTTCTCTAGATGATAGATACATATAGTTCACTCTTTCTTCGCATGCATAATTTTAGGGATGACCGGCCCAAGTAAAAAACAACAACAATGGGAAAAATCATATGTAAGTAAACACTTATTAAGATCCTTATTATGATTTATTTCTTTCTGTTTCAAGTTCCCTTTAACTTTTGTTTTTTTTATTAACTTCCAGAATGGTGCTGTTGTCCTAGCAGATGTTTTCTCAAGGAGATAAGTCAATGGACCTTAAGAAGGTGCAAACTGCTAGAAAGATGGTTAATCTACTGAGGAATCCATCTGCACTCAAGCCAATAAACCAGTCACAACTGTCTCAAGCCAATGGCAGGTATCAGAAAATTTTGAAAAGGTAGCTCACCCTCTTAATTAATAACCAGTAACCATTTTGATACCTAAATCTGGTTTCACGTTCCTTCTTGTAATAGTGTTTTTTTTCTTCTCTTTATTGCCTCACTGCAGGGAAAAGAGTGTTAAAAACATAGCTAGCTCTGCCAAAATCATTAAGGAAAATGAAGCTATCAAAAGGCAAAGCTAGATGATGCAAAATGAAGACAAGTAAGCTAAATTGCTAAAAACTCATCATGATCTCACTACATGACTGAAACTCTTTAAACCTCATCATTTATTTTAATGTGTTGATTCTTTGACTGCAGTGAAACAAGTGTTAAAAATAACACTACCAATCTGATTCAGGAAAATCAAAGCAATCAAAAAGGCAAAAGCTAGATTATGACCTAACGATGGAAAGAGCCTCTTCTTGCACTGTAAGTGATCTCAAAATCCTATGTTTTCCAAACTTTGATATTGCGTAGACTGTAGGAATCTCTAAGAATAAGGAACTTCGTCTTTTAATTGTGATTTTTATTGAGTTTCAAGGTTTTAAGATTGATAATATGTTTAATTGGTTTTGAGGAATGGATCAAAAGAGTGAAGCTAGATGATAAACTACTGAGGTACTCTCTTGACTCCTTTTAACTTTTCTGATTTTTTTTTTCATTTATGGGTCAAAAGAAACAGGTGTGTGTCTGTGTTCGTATTCCAACAAAGACGTGACTCGGATTTTTTTCAAGGACGTACGAAGTCGATTCAGAACAAAAACGATCACCAGTGTGTTCTTACAATAACAACATCAACAACAACAACTATGAAGAAAACCATCTGTAAGTAAACACTTATTGAGATCCTGATCATGATTTTATTTCTTTCTGTTTCAAGTTTTGTCCCTTAACTTTTAATAATCTCTTTTTCTTTTTCTTTTGTGTGTTATATCTTATCACCTATTCTTCTCTTTTCTACTTTCAGAATCCAAGCATTGTTGATGAATGTTATCTGGTGAAAGTATTGTTTTCGTGTCTTTGCAAGTGACGGATGTTCAGAGGACGTTGTCTTCATGGCTCTGTAGTCATCCCAAAATTCCTATATGCCCTTCGTTACTTTGTCTTGTTTCAAATTTATCTTTCCATCAATCTTTTTTTTCTTTCTTCTGAACAACAAGAATCTACTGAAGTGGAACTCGACAAGGCACCAGATTTCAGATCAAAACTTGTGAACAAAAAAGGTACTTGTCGTTGATGTACAATTCCCAAATTATACACAATTGATGTACCCTCTGATTCATTTTAACTTTTCTCTTATCTTTCTCTTTTTTTTGATTAACTTCTAGGATGGTGTTATTTTCTCAAGGAGATTGGTGAATGGACTCTAAAAAGCTGCAAAGTACTAGAAAAATGGTTAATTTGCTGAGGAATCCGTTTGCACTCAGGCATAAAAAAAAACAGTCTCAGTTGTCTCTTGCCAATGGCAGTCATCAGAAATTTGAAAAGGTAGCTCATATGATTAATTAATAACCATTCTGATGCTTAAATCTGGTTTCATGATTCTCTTGTAATAGTGTTTTTTTTGTCTGTGTTTATTACTGCAGAGAAAAGAGTGTTGAAAACATAGCTAACTCTACCAAACTCGTTCAGAGAAATAAAGCTATCAAAAGGCAAAGCTAGATCATGCAAAATCAAGACATGTAAGCTAAATTGTTAATAATTAAGCGTGATCTTGGCTGCATGACTGAAACGTCCTCACTCCTCATCATTGATTTTAATATCTTGATTACGTTCTTTAATGTGTTGATTCATTGACTGCAGGGATACAAGTGTTAAAAAGAACACTACCAATCTGATTCAGGAAAACCAAAGCGATCAAAGAGGCAAAAGCTAGATTATGACCTAACAATGGAAAATGCCTCCTCTTGCTCTGTAAGTGATCTCAAATCCTATGTTTTCTAAAATTAAGGATTGTTTAAGACTGTATCTCTAAATTCAACATATTTTATTTTTCTGGTGTTACTTTTATTGGAGTTTCGTCGATTCGAGATTTATAATATGTTAAATTGGTTTCAGGAATGGATCAAAAGAGCGATAAAAAGCATGAGAGGAGGAGCCGAACGCAGGGGAGCTTGAGGAACATCTTAAGAAACTACAAGAAATGAATGTAGATGGTACATAATTGTGGATGAGAAGAGTGATAGAAAGCGTTTAAGGATGCATCTGTTTTTTCACAAGCACAACCTTCTAGGGCCAAGAAAGAAGAAGTTCACGACTAAGCCTTCTTTCATAAGACTCAACGCACAAAAACAAGACTGCAGGCTCCAGGTTCTTTATCACTCTTTTGTGAGGTGGTATTGCAGTTAAGTGAGTTAAAAGACCGTTGTAATATTTTCCCTTCTTGTTCTTTTAACAGTAAATCCTGGAGCCATATTGTTTCAAAATCAGCAAGCTTCACCCTAGCTCCAACTTTTTCTTGCACCACATCTGCCAGAATTTCAGGTATACCCTCTGTCAGAGATTATCATCACTTTAGAATAGACTCATAGCCCAATGAATCTGTTTGATTAATGTACAAGGATCTCACTTTCTTATTGTTGCAGGAATTTCATTTTCAAACAAAGACATCCTCAGTAGCTTCAACGGAAGTGTCTTTAGTGGAGAAACCAAAATGTAGAACTCTTGTGATTACTTTGAGAATCATGTAAAAGGCAGTAATATCGTTGCGTTGACTGCAGTAATATCTTAATGCATAAAAGATTCATCTTTTTTTGTGCAGCTTTGTTCCTAGAATCAGATCAATGAGATCATGACCATGTGAAACTTCCATGAAAGAGAAGAAGAACAAAGAAAATTTAAGGTTTTTGTTTTAGTTCAACTGCTTATAATCGTTCTTTTTATTGCATGAAAAAAGAGCCGTAAGAACTATTTCTTCACAAAGCAAGCAAGCCTTGGGAAATAACAAGTTTTTCCGCCTCACAACAATTTTGAGGATGCAGAGTTCAACAAAAAGATCGCAGATGCCAGGTTCTATAGCATTCTTTGTGAGATGTTATTGTAGTTTAGTGATATATATGTAAGGAATCCATCTGCACTCAGGCCAAAACGTATAAAACTGACATTATTTGTGAAAGAAATATATTATTTTTTACTCGTTTAAGAAAAGCTGACTCTTTTTAAGTAATTATCATTGTTCATTTGAGTGATTCTCATCAAACAAAGAGAGTTACACAGGAAAAATTACTGTCACATATGATAAAATAATATAAAATTTTAAAATAGGCCTTTCAAACTTTTGACATTCTTCCTTCATAATTGTATTTTTTTTCTTATGAGATGACTTTAACTTTTTTCGTGGCTTAAATATATTAGAGTAATATGATTATTAAAAAATAAATACATCTAAAGTCGTGCTAATTGGACTATTATATGTAATGGATGAAAGAATATCGCTGAATAAGCTGAGTGATTTGTAGTTTAGGTGTGACGATTAGTGTAAAGAAAATATTGTTAGCACTTAGCATTAAATGGGTATTAAAGTAAATAATCAATATTTATTTTTATTAGATAAATCAAGATTTGATACTTATTGTAAAAAATTTTGTTTTGTAAATTGTAACTTTATAGATCCTAATTATGCAATTTTTTGTGAGGAGAATTGTGAGAGAGTTGCATATCAGCTTTTACTCTAAAAAATGTTTTAACTTTGTTTTTATAAAAACACTTATAATTATTTTAGCATATTAGAAAAGGAAAGCCCATGGCTTAACAAACAACAAAAAGCCCACTAATCTAAGCTGTGCATTTTGATTAAGTAATTTCAATTTTTCTTGCAACATATTTCCTTTTTTCAAAACACAAAACGTGAGAATTTCCTTTTTTTTCCTTTTTATAATAAAACCAAACTTAACAATTTCCTTTTTTCGTAGTAAAACCAAATTTAAGAATTTCCTTTTTTCTTTATAACGTTAATTACTAAACGTAAGAATTTCCTTTTTTCAAACTTAACAATTTCCTTTTTTTCCTTTTCATATAAAAAATTTAGAAAAAGGAAAATTTCCATTGTTTTAGTTTGTTCTCTGTTTATAAATAGAGACAGATTGCTCTCACTTTATTCATCTTTGAGAAATCAAAATTAAAACACATTCTCCTCAGAGAGTGAGAGACAGAGCCGAGAGAGATAGAGCGTTCGATTCTAATGGCGACGAGAGGGAAAACATAGATGAGCGCGTTGAGGTGTCTTCTCGTGTTCTTCTTCTTACCCTATGATACGATTTGATTTTCGTGTGAATGTTTTTGCTTTTGAAATAAAGAGTTTCTTTCTCACAGGTTTCATGGCGACGAGATAACTTTCGATTCTAATGGCGACGAGATAGCAAAACGAGTCAGATATATCTTTCTAACCCTATGAATCGATTTCGCTTTTGAAATAATTTTTTCGTATTTGTATTACTGGTTAACGGGTTTGTTGTCTCTTTGGCTGAATCGAAACAGGTGTATGTTCGTGTTCAAACTCGGATGTTTACAAGGACAAAGGTGATTCAGAACAAAAACGGTAGTCGGCTTTCTTACAGTAAGTAACAACATCAAACTTATCGATGAGAAGGTAATCTAGGTCTTTCTTTCCTTGTCTACTTCCATAAAAGAGACTCGAACTTGCTTCTTAATGGGTTTGTTTGTTTGTTTTTTTTCTTTTGGGTGAAACAGGTGTGTGTTCGTGTTACTCAGATTAATGTTTTGAAAGATGATGAAGTAGAGTAATGTGTTCTTACAGTAACAACATCAAACTGATCGATTAAAAGGTATAGATAGGTCTTTGTCTTGACTCTGCACCTCCTCTTCTCTTGTTCGTTTCCTCAAATTTGCGGTTATCTTTGTTTTCAATTTTAGATGGGATGGGAATGTGACTATGTTATTTTAATTTAGACTTCTAATTGTATATTCTTGTGCAGATATGATATGGTTTGAAGAATGAAGAAGATTCAGAACAAAAGGTGGTGTTGATGTTTTGCCTTTGAAATAAGAGTTTGTTTTTGTATATGGGATCTTAATTAATGCGTTCGTTGTTTCTTTTTTGGGTGAAACGAAACAGGTGTGTGTTTGTGTTCGTGTTCCAACTATGACGATGACTCAGATTTTTTCAAGGAAAAACAAAGTAGATTCAGAACACAAAAAGGTCGTCGACGTGTTCTTACAGTAACAACATCTTGTTTGCTTCCTCGAATTTGTTTTCGTTTACACTGTTGTTTTAACAAAGCTTATCCAATATTATATTTTTGTGCAGATCGAAGATATGTAATGTTTTGAAGAATGAAGAAGATTCATAACCAAACAAAAACAAACTTCACCCTACGGTAACAACGTCAATTTGATATTTTTTCATTGTTTTCTTTGTTGCTTCTTTAGATGATGCAGATATACATATAGTTCACTTCTTCACATGTATAATTCTAGGGATGACCTGGCCAAGTCAACAACAACAACAACAACAATGGGACAAATCCTCTGTAAGTAAGCACTTATTATGATTTTATTTGTCTGTTTCAAGTTGGATCACTTAACCAATAATACTCTCTTTTCTTTTTCTTTTGTGTGTTATATAACTTATCACCCTCAGATTTCCTTCTCTACTCTCAGAATCCAGGCATTGTTGATGAATATTATATGTTGGAAGTATTGTTTTCGTGTCTCTCAGTGATGGATATTCAGAGGACATGGCGTTTCTTCTTCAACTCTCATCGGACTTGACGAGAAACTCCACAATGAAAAAGGTAAAGTTTTGGGGGTTTACAGTGTGTTTCTTCAATCTCATCTGAATTCTTTTGAATATTGTTTTGTATACATGATCTTGATGATGGAGAATTTTTTGTTTTGTTGTATACATGATTCACTTTCTTCTCATTATTATTACAAGGGATGCTGTTGAATTATGGACCCAATCGATGGAGATATATGCAGTAAGTCATCTCAAATTCCTCTATACTCTTCTTTATTTTCTTCTGTTTCAAGTTTATGTATCTCCATTAACCAATCTCTTTCTGTTTTTGTTTTTGTGTTTGTTGAACAGCAAGTTGTTATTGAAGTGGAACTCGACAAGGCACCAAAATTCAAAGCAAAACTTGTGAACGAAATGGTACTTGTCATTGCCTCATGCCAACCATTTTCCTTTCCACATGTTAGAAACAATGGAGGTACTCTCTAATACCTCTTAACTTTTCTCTTTTTTGATTAACTTCTAGGATGGTAATGTTTTCTTAAAAGCGGGTTCTTAAGGAGATAAGTCAATGGACCTTAAGAAGCTGCAAACTGCTAGAAAGATGGTTAATCTACTGATGAACCCATATGTACTCAGGCCAAAACACGTTACAGATGTCTCAAGCCAACAGAACATGCTGAAAAGGTAGCTCACATTCTTAATTAATAACCACTATGATATCCCAATCTGGTTTCACCTTCCTCTTGTGCGTTTATTTCCTCATTGCAGCGAAAAGAGTGTCAAAACATAGCTAGCTCTACCAATCTGAATTAGGAAAATATAAACTAGAGGTACTCTCTGATTCCACAGGTAATAAACTACCAAGGTACTCTCCAATTCCTTTGAACTTTTCTTATATTTTTTCTTTTTTGGGTGAAACGAAACAGGTGTGTGTTCGTGTTCCAACTTCAAGCTAGGACGATGACTCAGAGTTTTTCAAAGAAGTACAAAGTAGATTCAGAACAAACCGGTCAACGGCGTGTTCTTATAGTTACAACAGCAAACTGATTGGTTAAAAGGTATATATAGGTTTTCTTGTCCGCTTCCTCCAGTCTTCTTTTGTTTCAATTTAAGATGAGAATGTGACTGCGATTTTGTTTTCACTGAGGTTGTTTTTTAAACAAAGTTTCTTCTAATTTAATAATTTTGTGCAGATCGGAGATATGCTATGTTTCGAAGAATGAAAAAGATTCAGAACAAAACAAAAACAAATTTCCCCTTACGGTAACAATGTCAAACTGAGATTTTTTCGTTTACACTGTTGTTTTAACAAAGCTTATCCAATATTATATTTTTGTGCAGATCGAAGATATGTAATGTTTTGAAGAATGAAGAAGATTCAGAACCAAACAAAAACAATTTTCTCCTTACGGTAACAACTTTAAACTGATATTTTTTCATTGTTTTCTTTGTTGTTTCTCTAGATGAGGGAGATATACATATAGTTCACTCTTTCTTCACATGTATAATTCTAGGGATGACCTGGCCAAGTCAACAACAATGGGGAAAATCCTATGTCACTGTAAGTAAACTCTTATTAAGATCTTATTATGATTTTTCCTTCTGTTTCAAGTTTTATCACTAATCAATAATAATGATCTCTTTTTTCCTTTCTTTTGTGTGTTATATATGTTATCACCTTCACCTTCTCTTTTCTACTCTCAGAATCCAAGCATTGTTGATGAATAGTATATGTTGGAAGTATTGTTTTCGTGTCTTTTCAAGTGATGGATGTTCAGAGGACATAGCGTTTCTTCTTCAACTTTCATCTGATTTGACGAGAAAGTCCACAAAGAAAAAGGTAAAAAAATCTTGGGGTTTACTCTGTGTTTCTTCAACTCTCTCATCTGAATGTTTTGCTTTCTTAAATATAATTTTTGTTTGCATATATGATCTTGATGGTGATGGAGATTTTTTGGTTTTGTTGTTGCTGCTTCTCTAGATGATGGAGATATATGGAGATTTACTTTCTTCTCATAATTATTATTAGGGATGATGCTGAATTATGGACCCAATCGATGAAGATATATGTTGTAAGTCATCTCAAATTCTTCTCTGTGTTTCTATATTTTCTTTAGTTTCAAGTTTATCCATTTCCCTCAACCAATATTTTGTTTGTTTTTGTGTTTGTTGAACAACAAGTTGCTATTGAAGTGGAACTCGACAAGGCACCAGAATTCAAAGCAAAAATTGTGAACAAAAAGGTACTTGTCATTGCCTCATGTCAGTAATTCCATTATGCAGGCAATAAACAATTGAGGTACCCTCTGATTCCTTTTAAATTTTCAATTATCTTTTCTTTTTTTTTGATTAACTTCCAAGATATGCTGTTTTCCTAGCAGCTGTTGCTCAAGGAGATAAGTCATTGGTCTTTAAGAAGCTGCAAACTGCTAGAAAGATGGTTAATCACTTAATCTGCTTAGGAATCCGTCTGCACTCAAGCTAATAAACCAGTCACAACTTTCTCAAGCCAAAGGCAGTCATCAGAAAATTGTGAAAAGGTAGCTCATATTCTTAATTAATAACCATTGTGATACGTTCCTATTGTAATAGTGTTTTTTTTTTGTGCGTTTATCACTGCTAGCTCTACCAAAACTGATTCAAAAAAATAAAGCTATCAAAAGGCAAAGCTAGATGATAAACTATTAAAGTACTCTCTGATTCCTTTTAACTTTTCTATTTTTTTTTCTTTTTTGGGTGAAACGAAACAGGTGTTTCTGTGTTCGTCTTCCAACTAGGATGATAACTCAGATTTTTTGAAGGACGTACGAAGTAGATTCAAAACAAAAACGGGGGCTGGTGTGTTCTTACAATAACAACATCAAACTGATTGGTTAAAAGGTATAGTCAGGTTGTCTCGTCCTCTCCCTCGATTTTATTTTTTTTCAATTTTATATGGGAATGTGACTGAGATTTTGTTTTCACTAAGACTAACAGTTTTAACGACGTTTTTTCTAATGCTATATTTTGTGCAGATAGGAGATCTGCTATGTTTTGAAGAAGGAAGGAGATCCAGAACCAAACAAAGACGAATTTCGCCTTACGGTAACAACGTCAGTTTTTCATTGTTTTCTTTGTTGCTTCTCTAGATGATAGATACATATAGTTCACTCTTTCTTCGCATGCATAATTTTAGGGATGACCGGCCCAAGTAAAAAACAACAACAATGGAAAATATCATCTGTAAGTAAACACTTATTAAGATCCTTATTAT
>NW_006238919.1:1026966-1027315 GCF_000375325.1 Capsella rubella | reverse complement strand
CTTTCTGTTTCAAGTTCCCTTTAACTTTTTTTTTTTAACTTCCAGAATGGTGCTGTTTCCCTAACAGCTATTTTCTTAAGAAAATAAGTCAATGGACCTTATGAAGCTGCAAACTGCTAGAAAGATGGTTATTCTACTGAGGAATCCGTCTGCACTCAAGCCAAAAAACCAGTCAAACCAGTCACAACTGTCTCAAGCCAATGGCAGGTATCAGAAATTTTAGAAAAGGTATATCACCTTCTTAATTAATAACCAGTAACCATTTTGATACCTGAATCTGGCTTCACATTACTTCTTGTAATAGTGTTTTTTTCTCTCTTTATTGCAGGGAAAAGATTCTTGAAAACAT
>NW_006238919.1:889703-1026866 GCF_000375325.1 Capsella rubella | reverse complement strand
ATTCAGGAAAATGAAGCTATCAAAAGGCAAAGCTAGATGATGCAAAATCAAGACAAGTAAGTTAAATTGTTAAGAGTTCATCATGATCTCACTACATGACTGAAACTCTTTAAACCTTATCATTGATTTTAATGTGTTGAGACTGCAGTGAAACAAGTGTTAAAAACAACACTACCAATCTGATTCAGGAAAATCAAAGCAATCAAAAAGGCAACGATGGAAAAAGCCTCTTCTTGCACTGTAAGTGATCTCAAAATCCTATGTTTTTCCAAACTTTGTTATTGCGTAGACTGTAGGAATCTCTAAGAATAAGGAATTTCGTCCTTTAATTGTGATTTTTAGTGAGTTTCAACGTTTTAAGATTGATAATATGTTTAATTGGTTTTGAGGAATGGATCAAAAGAGCGAATTGATAAACTACTGAGGTACTCTCTTGACTCCTTTTAACTTTTCTAATTTTTTTTTCATTTAGGGGTCAAAAGAATTAGGTGTTCGTATTCCAACAAGGACGATGACTCTGATTTTTTCAAAAGAAGTCAATTCAGAACAAAAACGGTCACTGGTGTATCCTTTCAATAACAACATCAAACTGATCGGTTAAAAAGTATAGATCTGTTGTCTTGTCCGCTTCCTCTAATTTGTTGTTGTTTCAATTTAAGATAGGAATGTGAGTGAGATTTTGTTTTCACTTAGGCTATTGTTTTAACGAAGCTTCTTCTAATTTAATATTTTTGTGCAGATCGAAGATATGCTAGATTTTGAAGAATGAAGAAGATTCAGAACCAAACAAAAACAAACTTCCCTTACGGTAACAAAGCAGAGTTTTTTTCATTGTTTTCTTTGTTGCCTCTCTAGATGATGGAGATATATATATGGTTTACTCTTTCTTCGCATGCATCATTTTAGGGATGACCGGCCCAAGTCAACAACAACAACAACAACTATGGGGAAACCATTTGTAAGTAAACACTTATTGAGATCCTGATCTTGATTTTATTTCTTTCTGTTTCAAGTTTTGTCCATTAACTTTTAATAATCTCTTTTTCTTTTTCTTTTGTGTGTTATATTTTATCACCCATTCTTCTCTTTTCTAGTTTCAGAATCCAAGCATTGTTGATGAATATTATCTGGTGAAAGTATTGTTTTCGTGTCTTTGCAAGTGACGGATGTTCAGAGGACGTTGTCAACATGGCTCTGTAAGTCATCCCAAAATTCCTATATGCCCTTCTTTACTTTGTCCTCTTTCAAATTTATTTTTCCCTCAATCAAGAATCCTTTTTTTTCCTTCTGAACAACAAGAATCTACTAAAGTGGAACTCGACAAGGGACCAGATTTTAGATCAAAACTTGTGAACAAAAAGGTACTTGTCGCTGATGTACAATTCTCTTCCACAAATTATACACAATTGATGTACTCTCTGATTCATTTTAACTCTTCTCTTATCTTTCCTTTTTTTGATTAACTTCCAGGATGGTGTTGTTTTCCAACCGACCTAAGTAACATTGACAAGGAATTAACAGCTGTTTTCTCAAGGAGATTGGTCAATGGACTCTAAGAAGCTGCAAAGTACTAAAAAACAGTCACAGTTGTCTCTTGCCAATGGCAGTCATCAGAAAATTGAAAAGGTAGCTCATATGATTAATTAATAACCATTCTGATACTTAAATCTGGTTTCATGATTCTCTTGTAATAGTGTTTTTTTTGTGTGCGTTTATTACTGCAGAGAAAAGAGTGTTGAAAACATAGCTAACTCTACCAAACTCGTTTAGAGAAATAAAGCTATCAAAAGGCAAAGCTAGATGATGCAAAATCAAGACATGTAAGCTAAATTGTTAAAAATTCAGTATGATCTCGGCTGCATGAATGAAACGCTTGCGTCCTCACTCCTCATCATTGATTTTAATATCTTGATTACGTTCTTTAATGTGTTGATTCTTTGACTGCAAAGATACAAGTGTTAAAAAGAACACTACCAATCTGATTCAGGAAAACCAAAGCGATCAAAGAGGCAAAAGCTAGATTATGACCTAACAATGGAAAATGCCTCCTCTTGCTCTGTAAGTGATCTCAAATCCTATGTTTTCTAAAATTAAGGATTGTCTAAGACTGTATCTCTAAATTCAACATATTTTATTTTTCTGGTGTTACTTTTATTGGAGTTTCGTCGATTCGAGATTTATAATATGTTAAATTGGTTTCAGGAATGGATCAAAAGAGCGATAAAAAGCATGAGAGGAGGACCCGAACGCAGGGGAGCTTGAGGAACATCTTAAGAAACTACAAGAAATGAATGTAGATGGTACATAATTGTGGATGAGAAGAGTGATAGAAAGCGTTTAAGGATGCATCTGTTTTTTCACAAGCACAACCTTCTAGGGCCAAGAAAGAAGAAGTTCACTATTAAGCCGTCTTTCATAAGACTCAACGCACAAAAACAAGACTGCAGGCTCCAGGTTCTTTATCACTCTTTTGGGAGGTGGTATTGCAGTTAAGTGAGTTAAAATACCGTTGTAATATTTTCCCTTCTTGTTCTTTTAACAGTAAATCCTGGAGCCATATTGTTTCAAAATCAGCAAGCTTCACCCTAGCTCCAACTTTTTCCTGCACCACATCTGCCAGAATTTCAGGTATACCCTCTGTCAGAGATTATCATCACTTTAGAATAGACTCATAGCCCAATGAATCTGTTTGATTAATGTACAAGGATCTCACTTTCTTATTGTTGCAGGAATTTCATTTTCAAACAAAGACATCCTCAGTAGCTTCAACGGAAGTGTCTTTAGTGGAGAAACCAAAATGTAGAACAAAAACATTAGTCGGCTTTCTTACAGTAAGTAATAATATCAAACTTATCGATGAGAAGGTAATCTAGGTCTTTCTTTCCTTGTCCACTTCCATAAAAGAGAGTCGAACTTGCTTCTTAATGGGTTTGTTTGTTTGTTTTTTCTTTTGGGTGAAACAGGTGTGTGTTCGTGTTACTCAGATTAATGTTTTGAAAGATGATGAAGTAGATTCAGAACAATCACGGTCGTCGGCGTGTTCTTACAGTAACAACATCAAACTGATCGATTAAAAGGTATAGATAGGTCTTTGTCTTGACTCTGCACCTCCTCTTCTCTTGTTCGTTTCCTCAAATTTGCGGTTATCTTTGTTTTCAATTTTATATGGGAATGTGACTCTGTTATTTTAATTTAGACTTCTAATTGTATATTTTTGTGCAGATATGAAGAAGATTCAGAACAAAAGGTGGTGTTGATGTTTTGCTTTTGAAATAAGAGTTTGTTTTTGTATATGGGATCTTAATTAATGCGTTTGTTGTTTCTTTTTTTGGGTGAAACGAAACAGGTGTGTATATTTTTGTGCAGATATGATATTGTATTCTTTGTTGCTTCTTTAGATGATGCAGATATACATGAAGTTCACTTCTTCCTTTGTATAATTATAGGGATGACCGGCCCAAGTCAACAACAACACAACAGTGGGAAAAATCCTCTGTAAGTAAACACTTCTATTAAGATCTTATTATTTGTTTCTGTTTCAAGTTTTATCACTTAACCAATAATACTCTCTTTTCTTTTTCTTTTGTGTGTTATATAACTTATCACCATCATATTTTCTTCTCTACTCCCAGAATCCAAGCATTGTTGATGAATAATATTTGTTGGCAGTATTGTTTTCGTGTCTCTCAGTGATGAGTATTCAGAGGACCTGGCGTTTCTTCTTCAACTCTCATCGAACTTGACGAGAAACTCCACAATGAAAAAAGGTAAAGTTTTGGGGGTTTACAGTGTGTTTCTTCAACTCTCATATGAATGTTTTGCTTTATTAAATATGAATATTGTTTTGTATACATGATCTTGATGATGGAGAATTTTTTGTTTTGTTGTATACATGATTCACTTTCTTCTCATTATTATTATAAGGGATGGTGTTGAATTATGGACCCAATCGATGGAGATATATGTAGTAAGTCATCTCAAATTCCTCTATACTCTTCTTTATTTATTTCTGTTTCAAGTTTATCTATCTCCATTAACCAATCTCTTTTTGTTTTTGTTTTTGTGTTTGTTGAACAGCAAGTTGTTATTTAAGTGGAACTCGACAAGGCACCATAATTCAAAGCAAAACTTGTGAACAAAACGGTACTTGTCATTGCCTCATGCCAACCATTTTCCTTTCCACAGGTTAGATACAATCGAGGTACTCTCTGATACCTTTTAACTTTCCTCTATTTTGATTAACTTCTAGGATGGTGATGTTTTCCTAAAAGCGGGTTCTTAAGGAGATAAGTCAATGGACCTTAAGAAACTGCAAACTGCTAGAAAGATGGTTAATCTACTGAGGAACCCATATGTACTCAGGCCAAAAGACCAGTCACAGATGTCTCAAGCCAATGGCTGAAAAGGTAGCTCACATTCTTAATTAATAACCATTCTGATATTCAAATCTGGTTTCACCTTCCTCTTGTGCGTTTATTTCCTCATTGCAGCGGAAAGAGTGTCAAAACATAGCTAGCTCTACCAAACTGATTTAGGAAAATATAAACTAGAGGTACTCTCTGATTCCACAGGTAATAAATTACTAAGATACTCTCCGATTCCTTTGAACTTTTCTTATTTATTTTCGTTTTTGGGTGAAACGAAACAGGTGTGCGTCTGTGTTGGTGTTCCAACTTCCAACTAGGACGATGACTCAGAGTTTTTTAAAGAAGTACGAAGTAGATTCAGAACAAAACCGGTCAACGGCATGTTCTTATAGTTACAACAGCAAACTGATTGGTTAAAAGGTATATATAGGTTGTCTTGTCCGCTTCCTCGAGTTTTCTTTTGTTTCAATTTAAGATGAGAATGTGACTGCGATTTTGTTTTCACTGAGGTTGTTGTTTTAACAAAGTTTCTTCTAATTTAATAATTTTGTGCAGATCGGAGATATGCTATGTTTTGAAGACTGAAGAAGATTCAGAACCAAACAAAAACAAATTTCTCCTTACGGTAACAACGTCAGTTTTTCATTGTTTTCTTTGTTGCTTCTCTAGATGATAGATACATATAGTTCACTCTTTCTTCGCATGCATAATTTTAGGGATGACCGGCCCAAGTAAAAAACAACAACAATGGGAAAAATCATATATAAGTAAACACTTATTAAGATCCTTATTATAATTTTATTTCTTTCTGTTTCAAGTTCCCTTTATTTTATCTACTGAGGTACTCTCGAGTCCTTTTAACTTTTCTAATTTTGTTTTTCATTTATGGGTCAAAAGAAACAGGTGTTTGTATTCTAACAAGCACGATGACTCAGATTTTTTCAAGGACGTACGAAGTCGATTCAGAACAAAAACGATCACCAGTGTGTTCTTACAATAACAACATCAACAACAGCAACTATGAGGAAAACCATCTGTAAGTAAACACTTATTGAGATCCTGATCATGATTCTATTTCTTTCTGTTTCAAGTTTTGTCCCTTAACTTTTAATAATCTCTTTTTCTTTTTCTTCTGTGGTATATCTTATCACCTATTCTTCTCTTTTCTAGTTTCAGAATCCAAGCATTGTTGATGAATATTATCTTGTGAAAGTATTGCCCTTCGTGTCTTTGCAAGTGACAGATGTTCAGAGGACGTCGTCTTCATGGCTCTGTAAGTCATCCCAAAATTCCTATATGCCCTTCTTTACTTTGTCCTGTTTCAAATTTATCTTTCCCTCAATCAAGAATCCTTTTTTTTTTTCCTTCTGAACATCAAGAATCTATTGAAGTGGAACTCGACAAGGCACCAGATTTCAAATCAAAACTTGTGAACAAAAAGGTACTTGTCGTTGATGTACAATTCCCTTCCACAAATTATACACAATTGATGTACTCTCTGATTCATTTTAACTTTTCTCTTATCTTTCCTTTTTTTTATTAACTTCTAGGATGGTGTTGTTTTCTCAAGGAGATTGGTGAATGGACTCTAAGAAGCTGCAAAGTACTAGAAAAATGGTTAATTTGCTGAGGAATCCGTTTGCACTCAGGCATAAAAAAAAACAGTCTCAGTTGTCTCTTGCCAATGGCAGTCATCAGAAATTTGAAAAGGTAGCTCATATGATTAATTAATAACCATTCTGATACTTAAATCTGGTTTCATGATTCTCTTGTAATAGTGTTTTTTTTGTCTGTGTTTATTACTGCAGAGAAAAGAGTGTTGAAAACATAGCTAACTCTACCAAACTCGTTCAGAGAAATAAAGCTATCAAAAGGCAAAGCTAGATCATGCAAAATCAAGACATGTAAGCTAAATTGTTAAAAATTAAGCATGATCTTGGCTGCATGACTGAAACGTCCTCACTCCTCATCATTGATTTTAATATCTTGATTACGTTCTTTAATGTGTTGATTCTTTGACTGCAGGGATACAAGTGTTAAAAAGAACACTACCAATCTGATTCAGGAAAATCAAAGAGGCAAAAGCTAGATTATGACCTAACAATGGAAAATGCCTCTTCTTGCTCTGTAAGTGATCTCAAATCCTATGTTTTCTAAAATTAAGGACTGCGTAAGACTGTATCTCTAAATTCAACATATTTTATCTTTCTGTTGTTACTTTTATTGGAGTTTCATCGATCAAAGTAGATGGTACATATTTGTGGATGAGAAGAGAGATAGAAAGCGTCTAAGGAGCTGCATCTGTGTTTTTTCACAAGCACAACCTTCTAGGGCCAAGAAAGAAGAAGTTCACAATTAAGCTGTCTTAATAAGACCCAACGCACAATAACAAGACTGCAGGCTCCAGGTTCTTTATCACTCTTTTGTGAGGTGGTATTGCAGTTAAGTGAGTTAAAAGACCGTTGTAATATTTTTCCTTCTTGTTCTTTTAACAGTAAATCCTGGAGCCATATTGTTTCAAAATCAGCAAGCTTCACCCTAGCTCCAGCTTTTTCCTTGTACCACATATGCCAGAATTTCAGGTATACCATCTGTCAGAGATTATCATCACTTTAGAATAGAATCATAGCTTAATGAATCTGTTTGATTAATGTACAAGCATCTAACTTTCTTATTGTTGCAGGAATTTCATTTTCAAACAAAGACATCCTCAGTAGCTTCAACGTAAGTCTTAAGTGGAGAATCCAAAATGTAGAACTCTATGATTACTTTGAGAATCATGTGAAAGGCAGTTGAGAATGTGTTGTGTCCACGTGATATTTAAACTTAAGAGGTAATTTTTACAAAGTTTAGACTCATCATAAGGACTATTCTTCACTCTGCATGAAAAAAGAGCCGTAAGGACTATTTCTTTACAAAGCAAGCAAGCTTTGGGAAATAACAAAATTTTGAGGATGCAGAGTTCAACAAAAAGATTTCAGATGCCAGGTTCTATATCATTCTTTGTGAGATGGTATTGTAGTTTAGTGATATATATGTAAGGCTATTCTAATGCTTTTTCTTCTTTTTCATTCAGTAGTACTCTCGGTGATGTGGACGTCTGAGCATATAGAAAACAAGGAGAACATTCCTTACCCAGACCACCCCAGGAGTTTTCTCAAGGAGATATGTCGATGGACCTTAAGAAGCTGCAAACTGCTAGAAAAATGGTTAATCTGCTGAGGAATCCATCTGCACTCAGGCCAAAAAACCAGTCACAACTGTCATCAGAAAATTGTGAAAAGGTAGCTCACATTCTTGAATCTGATAACCAAATATGTTTTAATTCCTCTTGTAATAGTTTTTTGTGTGCGTTTATTCACTGCAGGGAAACATAGAAAGCTCTACCAAACAGATTTAGGGAAACAAATCAAGATAGGTGAGCCAAATTGTAACAAAAGCAGCATTATTCACTCCATATCCCATTGTGCAACATAAACTCTTCCTCCTCATCATTGATTTATGTACATTCTTAATCCAGAAACCAGCGACTTTGTTTTACATGACAATACAAGGTCTTGTTAACACCGAAGTTTGAAATTCGACCTGTGAAAAAGCAGAGAACAAGAAGGTAAGTCATCTAGTTTAGTGAGGTATATATTTATTAACAAAAATAGACAACTTAACGAAATAAAATGTGTTATGTCATTTGATGCAGATTTTGGATGCTCCAGCTTTCAACTACATTACGTGATGGAAAGATCCTCTTCTTTCTCTGTAAGAATCTTTAAATCCTCTGCGTATCTTGATTTTGTTCTGTACAAGTTTATATATCCCTCAACTAGTATTAATCTTTGCTTGTTATACTCAATGCAGCATATTAGAAGTTATCTTAGAATTGTGGATCACACTAAAATCAACGAAGGTAATATCACAATAAAAAACAAACAACTCTGCTACACAAGAAAAGTAATGGTACAATAAAAGGCAAATGCCAGGTTTTTTGTATCTTCTTTGGGAGATTGAATCACTGTTAAATGAGTCTAACAGCAACATTGCCTTCCTACTGCTTGCACACCCAAACCACCACTGCAGTTTTCTTAAGGAGGAAAGTTGATGGACCTTAAGAAGCAACAAACTAGGCTGAATAATCCATCTGAACTTAACTTTGGTCTCATGTTCCTCTCGTAATGGTTTTTGTTTTGTGTTATCTATCTCACTGCAGGGAAACAAGTGTTAAAAAAATGTAGCTAACTCTCTATCAGCACTAAACTTACTGCTAGAGAGTTACTTGATCTGCTGAAGAATCCATTTGCACTCCGGCCAAAGAACATATAAAAAATGTAATTTCTTTTTTTTTTTCCCACAACATAAGATTATAAACACCTCTCTTACTCTGTTTATATAAATGGGCACACTAAAAAACTCTTTTTTTTACAGACTCTTCAGTTCACCAAAAAGTAAAAAAAAAAAGAAAAAAAAGAAAGAGAAAGAGATTCAAAATAAAGGTTAAAACCATATATATTAGGACTAGCTTTTAACCTATTGTACAGGCGAGGCAAACATTTATATTTTAATTCATATTTTTGAAATTTTACATATTATTGGAGTTTATTTAATAATTATTAAGATTGCATAATATCAAATTTTGTTGAATTAATTTGGTTATACATGTCCTATATTATCGTTTTTTTAAAACGTAGTAAAACGAAGATCTTACCCATATTAAAATATGAGAATAATGATATTTTTTTTAGTACTCATATTAAAAGTTGGAAATTAAAAAATGATAATAAATATTTATTGTTATGTAAAACAAGTAACTAATTGTTTTTGAACTAAATTCAAAGACCATTAAAATTTTGCAAAATTGGTTGCAAAAATACTACCAAAGATTCTTTTCTTTTTTGGCAAAATTGGTTGCAAAAATACTATAGTAGATTATAGTATAGTCAACATGATAAATGCCATCATATCCTACTACTGTATATAATATCAGTCAAAGGTTGACCAAATTATCTATAGAAATAAATTTAATCCATATATTGTTTTTTTTGCTAATTAAGCAAAGTCAATACTATATGAAATAACATATAGGAAGGGATCAAAGATCTCTATATATATTATGCAAGTGTTGAGAATTATTCAATCATAAATCATTCACACCCTCAAGAAAAAGAAAAGAGAAAAAGAAGAAGAAAAGAAACACTAATATACAAAAATGGCTTTATCATGCAAAAGTTTCTTGATTGTGTTCTTGTGTGTGGCAGTTCTCTTACACCCAAGTATGTAACTCAGAAATTCTAGATTTTTTCAATTTAAATATATATATGATATGCTCATATTTAATGTTTTTGAATGTATTGTTTTCAACATTACAGAAACTGTGGAAGCCGACGAGTCACAGAGACATGGAATTCTCATCATTGGTTCTTGCTCAAAAATTCAAGACTGTAATAAAAAATGCATTGAAATGCATTATGCAAGCGGGAAATGTATTAAAAAGACACCTGACGCCACTGATTTATCATGTGGTTGCGATCTTTAATTAACAACGCTATCAAGATATTGGATTGTGAAAATGTTAAGTCAATTGAAATAAAAATAATAATAAATAGATTTTAATCCGCGTTATATTATGGGGTAAACATTTATTTTTAAATTTATATTTTTGAGATTTATAAATTTTTTTGGCGTTTATTTAATAATTATTAAGATTACAAAATACAATTTTATTAAATTAGTTTGGTCATACATATCTTATATTGGCGTTATTAAAAAATTAGTAAAATGAAGATTTTACACATACTGAATATGAGAGTAATATTATTTTAAATTTTTAGTATTATCGATTCAAACTCGTGCCGTCGTATAATCCATCCGTTTTAATTTTATTCAATTTAAATACTAAATATATCAGTTTCAATACTGATAATTTTTAAAAAATTTCATTTTAAAAATTTTAATTTGCTCAAATAAAAAACCAGGTTAAACTAGATAAAACTTTTAAATTTGGACGCCTCAGATTTCAAGATTCTCTTGTTCATTTGTAGTTGGAAGCATATGAGTCATATTTACAATGGTTCTGAACCGTTGTCTAAATTTTTTATCTGATGTGAGATGTTTTACATACACTTTTAAAAAAAGTCAGATAGGTAATACATTTATTTTTAAATTTTTAAATTTCAACATATGTGAAAATTATATAATTATATAGAGAGATAGATACAAGCAATATAAAAGTATTGTAGTAGATAATATTATAGTCAACATAATAAATGCCATCATATCCTACTACAATATGTATATACTCAGTCAAAGGTTGACCAAATTTTTTATAGGAATAAAATTAAATCCATATACTGTACATTATTATTTTGCTAATTAAGCAAATTCAATATTATAAGAAACTACATATAGGAAGGGATTATATATAGATTATGCAAGTGTTGAAAATTATTCAATCATAATTCATTCACACATCCGCAAGAAAAGTAAAGAGAAAAAGAAGAAGAAAAGAAACACTAATACAGAAAATTGTTCCATCATGCAAAAGTTTCTTGTTTGTGTTCTTGTGTGTGGCGATTCTCTTACACCCAAGTATGCAACTCATAAATCTATCATGCGGTTGTTATGTATAATTAACAACGCTATCAAGATATTGGATTGTGAAAATGTTAAGTCTATTCAAATGATAATAATAAGTGTATTATAGAGAGAGAGAGAGATACAAGCAATCAAATAAGTTACGTAGCCACCCACAAACCCTAACCCTAAAATCATTCCTCTAATTAAATTAATCAAGAATTTGTGTTTTCAGAATTTGAGAGTTATTTCACTTCCATTAACATTGCTTTGGTCTTCATCTTCTTCCCTTAGAGCAGCCAACCCTTTTCTCTCTCCTCCACCACTCTCCGACGACTTCGCTTCATCCGCGGCAGTATCCGTTAACTGATGATGAGTTGAATCGGTGGAAGCGGCGCCACCGGATGAGGAGTTAAACGTTTGAAAGTGGTGGTGGTGGAGCTGCTGCGGATGCGGTGGAGTTGTGTAAAACTCTTGAGAGGAGCAGAAGTGCGGTGGAGGTTGCCCGGCCGAGCTGGTGTGGTGGTGGTGGACTTGGTGATGGTAGAGAGTCGGAGTGCCGCCGTGTGCGGTGGTGTACTCCGGTGGAACCCATATGCCACCTAGGACGACCAAATGAGGACCTGGTCCACCCGACGTTTGTGGGCTTGGGCTTGGTCTTCTAGTGTGAAGCCGATACTTCTGTTTTTGTTTAAAGTTAATTAATACATCATTAGTTAAGTGTGCTTTAATATGAGTTTTATAAAAGTTGTAAATAGCATATTGTAGTGACTTGAGATTTTAGTTACCTGGAGATGGCTTTTGACTTCATCGTTGGTCAAACCATCAACTTTCATAAGTTCCCTTATCTGTTTTGGTGTAGCCACTGCAGTGTGATATAACAACAATCATATAAATACAAGTATTTTTAAATTCGTACGTATACTATGAAATAAGTTCTATTCGAGAACTAGAGCTTTATAATTAGGTACCACAAGGTTATTTTTTAATCTCTACATAATAAACTAATTAAATCCAAATCCTTTAAAAAAAATGGAATCATAATTCCACTTTATTTGAAGCTAACTATATTTGAATGATGTATATAAAAGGTCAAGTTGATCTCTTGTACATGTAACATATTATTTTTGAATCAAGTTGATCTATCGTATATTCAATTTCACTTTAGTTAGTAATTTTTTTATCAACTGAAAAAAAACTATAGAAAACTCCAACCTCAACTTATAAAATACGTTGAAAATCAAAAGAAAATATGAAAGAGAGAAATCTTAGCAAAACCAAAATCTTGGCAATTTTATATATACACCAATTTAATTTATATTCACCTCAAAGTCGGATAAGTACCCCAAGCTTATATTTGGATTCATTTAATTTATACCTACTTATAAATCTAGATATGTATATAGTGTACAATAGTTATGCATTTGGTGTGTTATAGTTCTGATTAGTTGGAATTTAACCTACATCAAATTAATTATTAATTAGCTTAGCTAATTAGAATAAGTGTATTTTGTACCTTGTGAACCACCAAGCATTTGAAGGGCTTGGACAAATCTCCGGTGTAAGTCCGGCGACCAGCAACGTCGTGCCTTTCTATTACTTTGACTCGTTGTAGAAGAAACTCCATTGCTGTTTGAATGGTTGTTATTATTGTTATTGTCATTGTTGATCATGCTCTCATCATTACCGTCTTGGCCGTTAGTATGTTCCCTGGTCGGAGAGACCCTCTTGATCACCTCCGTAGATAGAGCTAATTCAGGCAAAGATTGTTCCTTAGAGAAGGGAAGAAAAGCGCCGCTGCCATTTCTTTGTTTCGAATCGAAATGTCCAAGTTTTGGACTACTTGCAATCTCGTCTTTTGGAAGAGATTGGTCAGTTGAATCAATATTTTTTGGTTTGGTTTCGGATTGGCTCCAAAGCTGAGCAGTCGTCATCCAATTACTTCCTTTGTTATTCGATTTTTCGGGTTGGTTCCTTAAGGGTATGAACTCTTCAAGAACTGGTCTTGTGGGTACACCTTGGTTATTGTTATTACTATTTGGTCGATATGCTTCTAGTTGTTGTTTGTAAACTTCCACAGCTGAAAAAAAAAGGAAGACAATTTAAAAGATAATAAAGTAAATTAAAATATGAAAGTGAGATATATAACATGAACCTTATAATCTTTAAACTCACTTTAATGAGATTTGTTGATTTCAGTGATGGGAGAAACAAAAGTTTCGTGATTCAAAGAAAACAAAAGCAAGCTCTGATTTTTATGAATTAAATTCTTAAACTAATGAATAAAGATCTTTTCAAAAAAGTAAAAAGAAATTCAAAAACTCTTCTATACGTCTAACAACTAATAGTTTTAATTAGGTTTTTTGTGATAAAAGGATTTATATATTGTACGCAACTCTATCTACATGTAATCTAAACATTTCTATAAGTGGATATATCAAATATATGTACCATTGTTAAGGAGCTGCATGCAAAGAGGGAGCTCGCGCTTGAAGGCATCGATCTTAAGACGTTCTTGTTCAAGGCGAGAAAGAAGATCTTCGAGCTTTTGCGTGGTTTGATCGCTTTGAAAGTTATCTCCAAAGGATTTCAAAAGCATAGAGTAGCTTTGTGGCTTGCAATCCAAGCTTAGTTCTGATGAGGAAGCCATGTATATATATGATAACCTATAATACTCTCTCTATAATTATTATAAGAAGAATATATATAAGTTATAAGAAAATGATCAAGGAATCAAGAAGAATTTTGTGGTGACTTAAAGTTCCAGGATGATATGTGTATATGCGAAATGTTTCTTAACAAATATATTTAATGATATTGAAGGATTGTGGAAATTAGGGTTTGGAGAAGAGAAGAGAGAATGAAGAAGAAGATAGATAGAGAGGAAAAGGGGAATAAAATGTTAGGTTGTGGACACAAGAAGGATCACGAGGAGGTTCATGTCCTTTTTAGAGGGCTCAATTCAAAGGGAGGGGAATAAAATGATCTGTCACCATACACACACATACACATACATATATCTATAGCACTAGAGAGAGAGAGACCCAGCATGAGATATACTTCTAGAGAGAGAGAGAGAGAGAGAGAGAGAGAGAGGCTTCTCATCACTGTTAGAAGTCGTTCCTCTCTTCTCTAATGAGTCCATTACTAAAGGTGTGACACTCAAAAAGCTTAATCAAAGGCTTTTGATTCTACAATTTTATATGGTTTCATGAAGCTTAATTAAACAACATAACTAAGTCATATGATTGTTTAGAACATTTATTGGTCTTTTAACTAAATAGTTTGGACAAGTCTGGAGTTAAACTGAAGCGTAGTAATATTATGGTAAATTGTATCTCAAGTTTATGGAATTTTTTGTGGTAAAACAAAATTTTCTATCTTTTTGATGAACGAATTTTTATTTATTTATTTATTTTGCTGTCGTATCTAGCACAAAAAATTCTTAACCATATGGTCTCATTAATCTATTTTAAAGATACATTACAGAAGTAACTCAATATTAGACACCCTAAACTGTATATTTATGGCTCATGGTTAATGCAATAAAACCATCAAAAAAAATATAATAGCTTGATTTAAAATTTTCATATATTTCTTCTCTTATTATGCTTAGTTTTTAATCACTTCTTTTGTCAAATTAATATATTTGTATAATACAAATTCCATATGAAAGAAAGAGAAAAGAGAGGCTAAAGGAGAAAAAGAGGAGGATATAAAGCAGCTAGCAGAGCAAAAGGGAATATATGGAAACTTGTTATAAAGAACAAATGGGTAAGAAAACTAAGTTTTAAAATTATTTTTTTCTATTAAAGCGATAAATTGTTTTTAATCTCAGATTCTACTTTTGTTTATGCTTTTTTGAAAATTCAATTTCATAGTTCTTCAGATAAAATTATGTTTCCTAATTCCGCTATAAATGATCAAAGCTTGTAACATTTCAGATGTTTGGTTCTTATCTTTTCGACAAAATTAAATAACATTATGGAGTCACCACCGCAACGTACTGTATATGAAAGGAATCAATAGTGAACGTTTTCAGTTCATTTAGGGCAATTTAGAGTCGTTGCCAAAAAAAAAAAAAAAACAATATTCTTCCACCACCTTCAACATTTATATAATAATTATTTTCTAAAGGAATTGAGATTCATTATAAATCAAAAGAAAGCATATACTAGCTAGGCAACAACAAGATTTTTTTTTTATATGCATATAGTCGCACGACGTCGAGAGTGAGAGAGACACACAAAGATAACGATTGATCAATAAATTTTTCTATATTGAATTTGAAAAAGTTGAAAAATTATTCTAAATTTTTTAGTGGATGCTAAAAGAGAGAAAGAAAAGGGAATATCTGATTTTAATTATTATTAGTTTACTACCATAAACTCTAGCTAGCTAGGACATATTATTCACTTATATAAATATTATTGAAAGAGGTTTTGAGAGAGTTGCAGAATCTTCCCACCGGAGGGAGCTTTAGTGAAGTGGCCAGGAAGGTAGAAGATTCTTACTTCCTTGGAAATATTTTAAACTTTTTTCAAAGACAATTTTTGCAATTTCAAAATTGTCTTTTAAATTTTCTTTTTCTACCTAGGTTTCAATGAAAGCCAATGAACTATAATTGTGTAGACCGGGAAAAAAAAAACTAATTTCCTCATATGCTTCACTCTTTAAAATGTGAATCATGTGATGCACAACATACAGTATCTAACACAAATTACTTATTAGATATATTGCACTTTTTTTTTTTTTTGAAGATCACATTAATACAAATTTGATTTGGATGATAGGAGTTTGTGATGATATATATATATGTTGTGACTGACAAAAATCTGATTAAAAAGATCAAATTAACTTTGAAATCTTTATTCTTAATCATAGGATATTTCATTTTTCATTAGTTTATAAGAAATGATATAGCTTGCTTTTTATATTTTATGATATAGAATTTCAAGTAACCCAATTGGCATCTAATGCCAAACATAAAATTTTGGGACAGACCCCTCCGACATGCATATCCTAAAAAATTTGGATATCCAATTCAAATATTTCATATTTTCTTCTTTCTATTCAAGTACGTACTAGCTATGGTTATGCTAATGTTTTCTTAAGTGTAACTTTCATTGTCCTTTATTATATTCTCTTTTAATTCTTATAATTGCCCAAAAATTCGAAACTTTTAGTTACTTTCTATAAATCCAGAACTAAAAATTATTTAAAACATACTACTTGTTAGTTATCATGATATCATCCCTGCCTTTAAGCAATAATTCGACATCTGAGTGGAAATATATATCAAAAAATTTGTAGACTTAACCGACCAGATTAGAGGATTTTTTCATCCCCAACAAATAAAACATTCACTACTATTATTTGGTCCAAATTTGTCTATATATGAGAAATTACGTCACGGATTTGGTATAAAATTGGTCGTATTACTATTGGACCGGACCAGACCAAACATAGATCAAATTCATAACCGACCGCAAAAATCACGTAATTGAACAAATTGTGATTCTCAAAAATGTTGAAGGGAACGTAACTTGGACTACTCGTATCTTTATCCTCTTTTAGACGCCCATAAAAGTAGAAAATTGAATTCTTTTGCGAGCCGACAAAGGAAAAAAAATAAAAAGGTCATTTGGCAAATGTAATTGACATAAATTTTAGTGACTTAGGTATATTCTTGTATTTCTCTATCACTAAATAGCTTGTGAAAACATATTGCCTAATTTCTAAATCACTATTTATTAACTAGAGACAATCAATCAGATATACAACAAACTGAACCAAACCGATTTAAATAAAAATAAAAAACGTATTTTTCGAATAAAATGATTTCATATTTCTAATTTTTTTTTCTCGTATCAAAATACGTTTTTTTCTTTTACCGAAAACAGTAATGCTCGGATCGCGAATGGCAGGTTTTACCAATACAAATGATCTGATTAGTCCCGATTTCAAAACATTCTAGCTTCTTGATATTTGTATATAGAAAAATAAATAATATCTTGAAAGAAAAGAATAACATGTAAAAAAAAAAAAAAAAGAAGAAGGAGAAGATATATATATATATATATAAGAAAAAGGAGAGAGATAGAGTGGAGAAATATTCGGAAGTCCGTATAATATACAGACAAATGGGATATTCAGACAGAAGACAAAGTTAAGAAGGAAGCGATTTAAGCAAGTGAGTCGAAACGTGTCACGAGAGAATCTCTTTTGTGCGTGCTTTGCATGGGATGCTATAAAAGAAACCACTCTTTACTTTTCGACCTAATTTTTTATTTATTTATTAAAATGCAATACATATTATATATATATATATATATATAACTCTCTTTTACACATTCCCGAAATATAAAGAAAAGATAAAAGAAAAGAAAAAAGAGATGTAAAATTAAAGTTGGATTCTAAATAAGAATCTTTAGAAAAGTTAAGGGTTGGAGTCTTGCACATGAAGATTTTCATTGGTTTGAACAAATGCGACCAAACCTATATATTTATATCAATACTTTTTTTTTTTCTTCAATTCATGATATTTCCAAACAGAAAATGATTTCAAAGTAGAAAAGGTTATTTTATTGTATTCTAATTTTGGAGGGTAATTTATTAGGTTTTTTACTACGAAATAAAATGGTTTTATTCAAAGGAAATGCATGGATGATGGAATTTGGAGATTAATGATAATACAAAGAGAATTCCAAAATGACTGGTTAATGTGTTGAGGGAATTAGGTACCTTCTATTTTTTAAGAACATTCCTTTTATATATATAAAAAATATAGATTTTTTTAATTCTTATTTTACTTTAACTTTTTTTTTTCTCTTGCAAAGTTCTTTATTGCTCTTATCCTAATATAATATCATCTGCATATTCTGGCATGATATTTTTTTACAGAACCACATGAGCGAACAAACCAACACAAATATACGTGTATATTCGTGGCTCCGTCGTGTATCTATATTATTTTTATATATGATACAAATTATTGTATTTTTGGTCACCAAATATACAAATTTATGTGACGAAAATTATTTATATAAATATGAATCTACAAATCAAGACTCATATACGCGTCATGAGGAGATACAATTTCTTGAACGTTAAACCAAAAATGTTATTGGAGAACGAATCTAGGATCTTGGAAATTTTCTTGTGTTATTTCAAATGATTCGTGAAGACATTTTTTTGGACTTTATTGAAATGATTATAGCCTTGTAGGGTGACTTTTGGCAAACACAAAAATATCAGTTCTTATAAGAAATCCGATATATATAGGAAACAAGTAACGCTCTAAACATTCACACGACGATTCTAAAAGATGAGAACGTTACGTAGCAAACGCATCTATCATATATAGTGAGTTAACGAGTTCATACTATCAAAGTTACACAAAAGTTGCAAAACAATACAAAAACGGGAAATGATTGTAAAGGATCAGTAAAAAAAAAATGAGTGGACTGAATCATTTATTTTGTATTTTTACATTATTTATAAGTGATACAATGAAATTTTACATCACTTATAAAAATGATACTTATATTGATGATGCAAATGTACTTATCAATAAGGAAAACGTGATTGTGAATGCCGTGTTAGAAAAGTTGGCTAATCCGAATAATCCGATCCTCATCTCTTCCTCTTAGTATAGTTTTTTTTTGCTAAATTCCTATTAGTATAGTTTTCATGCTTTGAAACATATATTTCATTTTCTCATATGTTTTGTAACCAAAATGAATTAGACGTTTAACAAAAATCAACGGAAAACAATATACGGATCCTTGTATGTACACTTTACTAGCTTTTATAATGGGTTGTAGTTCTTTTTTTTTCTTTTTTTTTCTTTACAAACTCATTTATAAATCTACAACCATGGTTTAGGTCTTTTAACTCTCAGCTAATGTAAAAGTTATGTTAAAATACATAGTTTACATGGAAGACTATAACCAATCGGGGATGTAGCTCAAATGGTAGAGCGCTCGCTTTGCATGCGAGAGGCACGGGGTTCGATCCCCCGCATCTCCACTTTTTTTTGTTTTTTTTTTTTTTTTTTCGACTCATTTTTATTGTTTTTCTTTTGACAAATAATCTAAAACAGCTAATCAAATATACTTGAGATAAAGTGATAAGCCATTCTGAAAATATACATCCCCTTAAGTTAAAGATTAAGAGTTTATTGTTTCTGTAAATAACTCAATTTACTAAACATCTCAGTTCTCAACATTGAAAAGAAATAATACATTAAGGAAAATAAAATAGCAGAAGTAAAATCTCGTTTTACAGGAAACAAAAATTGGATGAATGGAAAAATATATAGCTACATTTTTTTTGGTTCCAGAGCAAAATTAAAGAAAGACAAAAAAGAAAAAAAAAAAAGGGAAAAATGAAAGAATATATTGAATCTAAACTCTTTCTTCTCTACTCATAGCTACACCTTCCACTTACATTATAGCCAAGCCCACCCTTCTCAAGTTTTTAACAAAGCCATCCGAAAACCAAAAAAAATATAATGATGTCTCTCCAAAGTTTGCAGGAGTTATAATCTTGGATCTGGTTAAAACAAATTAGATCTTGGTTAACTTAGATGCTTTTGGGATTCTGATTTAAGACCAATGTAAGAGTGAACTTACCAGTGAAAAGACTGTGTAGTGAGTGTTGTTTATGGTTGAAAGAAGCATATAATACTTTTTGATGTTGTCTTTTCAGTTATTTTTTCAGGAATGGTTTTTGACAGACGAGAAGTCTTTGGTCACTACCATCTTGAATATCAATGACTCGTGCTTCCCAACGGACTCTAGCTGCTAGTGCGCGAGCTACCTCGATTACTTCCACCTTGTCACTTATAACAACCCATCCCTATTGAACCAAAATCACATTTATGTCAAGTTTATTATTTTAGTTGGGTTTTCAGGATCTTGTGGGAATAAAAGAATGGTGTTTATATATGAACCTCAGGGCGAAGAATCCGATCCATCTCCAAGAATAAGTCCATTAAGCTGCATTGTTCGGAGCTAAGATGTGTAAGAAGTTCATTGGCATGAAGCATGTCGTACGTTCTAGGATATGTTGGGAATGGTTCACACCTGCACAGTGAATAAAAACATATTCAAGAATCTGATCATAGAATTTCCAGTAAAAAGCATTGGACTTTTATATTTGAAAGGGTCTTCTTTTGATGAGTTTCACTGACAAAAACACACTCACCAGTCATGTAGAACACCGGCGAAACCTCTATCAAGTATGATAGGAAGAGTGTTACGTGCATTGACTGGGACTACATTCATTACCCAAGCGGATTTGCCTTCGTCATGTAAAGCGGCATTTAAATTCCCAAAACGAGCATTCATGTCCATCACATTGCGTATCATGTTAAAAGGCGGGAGAGGATCTTCATCACCGGGTCTCTTCGGGTGGTCAGAGAAAATTAGAGGTGTAAGCAAGGACCAATAATTTTTCAGAGCTGATCTCCATATTTGCGTATCCTCAAAGAACTCCTCCGGTTTTAAACCTGAAGTATTCAATATTTCCAAAACAAAATTTTAAAATCTGAAAGTACCAAGTGAAAATTGAACAGTGCAAAGAAACAATGAAGTATTGAAGGGGCTATAAAAAAGAGACACTTTCCATGAATTTCAAGCCCAGCCGATGTTGTTCCTGCAACAGCAGACCTATTCTGAATAGGAATCCAACGTTTACTCGTGGTTCCGCTTATACATGGAACCAGTGGGTGGTAATACGGAACGCTATCTCCATCTTTGCAAAGAGGTATAGAAGCTTGCGAACTACACAACCCAAAAAAGAAAAGAAAAAGCATCAGTATAGGAAAGGTAAGCTTACACGTTCAATGCCAACAACATGTCTCACAATCATACTAACCGGGATGAATAGCATTTTGAATTTGTAGTTTTCTGCCAAAGAAACGTCTCGTCCTGCTGAGCTGTTATACTCCAGCAGATTTTCTTAGATAACTCATCAACCCGTGTCGAAATGCTCGTTTTCTTAGTATCGGGTGAATTTCCCTGTGCCTTGTTTGTAGGAGAAGTTAAAACAAAGTATCCACCGGGTTTCAGAACACGATCCACTTCCAAAAGTAGCATTGCATCTGTTTAAGGGAAAAACAGAGCGCCGCCATATCAGCACAATCATCCAAATCACCAGATTTTTCAACCTAAGAAATATAATGATTATCACACTCCCGACACATGTTGATGTAATTACCTTTGATATCCCAAGTAGTGCCACATTGAGCACAATGTACCATGTCAAAAGACAATGCTGGGTAAGGAAGCTGTTTTGAAAAGAAATTGCCAATCATTGCAGGAAGGCCTCTTTCTAGAGCTAACTGGACTTGGCTCCCAGTTGCCTCATACTCAGCAATACATATAGGCATCAGCTTTAAAGACACTAAATGTGCACCAAAGCTACCAAAGCCGCAGCCAATGTCTAACACAGTTCGTACCTGCAAGCATCAGAAGAAATATCAGAAGCTGGACCTTAAAAATTTATGTGCAAGATGATAAGATTAAGAATACTTACACCCGCTTGAGCAAATTCAGTATCACTTCCTAAACCTATCATCTCAGCAATTTGACGAGCATAGTCTTTAACGCCATCAAAGACCTGTCCATCCTCCGAGTGAAAGGTAATTTGATTCTCTTCAAGCAACATTAACCTAATAATGATGATAAGGAAAAAGAGAAATTACAGAACAGAACCAAATACATGGGGAAACTGTATTTAAAGAAACTGTATGTCAAAAGAAAAGACCTCGTTGTCACGGTTCCTGACGAAAGAAACTGGTCTTTGGTTATCTTCACGTTCCCACTCCATATGATATCTCTACCAAGTGGCCACCTAAGTGGTATTTTATAGTCCCTCGGAGGACGAACTACACATCTTTCCTTCTCTCTTTCAAACTCGCAGTGTCGATCTAACTCCTCACCCTCTTGAAGCCCAGCAAGCAAATTCCCAGTTATGTTATAACAAGGCACATAGCTTTCTCTCTCTTTACCACACAAAGGAAACTCTTTTACACTAGCCCCTAACGCGAGAGACCTTAGATCCAGATAATCAATAGCAGCTTGCTCTTTTATCCTCCTATAGTTACTATAAATGTTGGGCACAAGAGTCGAACTTGAAGAAGAATCAAACGAATTGGATGTCAATGGTGCTAAAATAGTAACTAAAGCCACAACACCGACAACGAAGAAAAGCAACCCTCTGATCCGTGGTCTGAGACCAAAAACCGAGGAAACACTCTTGTACCAAGAACCTCTCATATCAAAAAGATCGTCTCTTTGGTAAGCAGAAACCACTAATAATCCCTCTTGCTGACCACAGAAACTTTGTCATCCGCTTTTTCTCAAACAAGTCTCAATCTTTTTGCAAGTACATCCTCTCATCACCTGATCAAGCCATTTCAAAATCCCATAGACTCAAGCTTTTCACCACTCTTTTATGATCCAAATCAAGAAATGGCTGGCACTAGTAGAGATGCCAAATTGAGAAGCAAATCTCGATATAGCCAAAAATTGAAGATGAAACTCTCAAAGGGCAATGCCAATTACGGAAAAATCTGAGCTTGAAACAAATCAAACCACCTGCAAACCAAATCTCACAGATCAAAACTTTTTCCCAAAAAAAGAAACATTTCCATTTCTAGTGAATCTATACATTAAGCCAATTTTGCTTCCATTTTTTATTTCTCCTCGACGAACAAAAAAAAAAAGCTTCATGATAATAAATACTATGGATAAACCCATGATTGAGATCTCGAGAATGACGAAGAAGATCAGAGAGATCAGATCAAAAAAAAAAAAAACAATAATTCACGACAAAGAAGAATAAATTTAGGGTTTTTGAGATGCGTACCAAAGTTAATAGCTTTCAAAAGCAACAAACAAAAATGGCAATGAGAGATTCAGACGAAGAGAAGAGAAGAAGAAGAGAGAGAAGAGAATGTGAGATTCCAATTATATGGCTACTCTCTCTATTTTTTTTTTTTACTCTGCTCTGCGTCGAGTTCGTTTTTTTTTTTTAATCGAATTATCAGAATATAGTAGATTAATAAAGTAAAGTATTAAATGACGATGATTATGAAAATTTAATTAAAGTGGAATTTTAAATGTAATTTAGATCTAAGAAGAAAAAGTATGTGTAAGTAAAAACTTTTTTAATACCAAAGAAAAAAACAGTCATGAAAGAAACAGCGATAGAGAGAGAAGAGAATAATTGCAAAATTCGTGGTGCACTTTTGCTTTTTGTGGGCATTTATTAATTTGGTCTCTTTGTCTTTTGGTGTCTCTTAAGTATATTTTTATTATTTTCTTGACATTCACTAAGATTTTTTAAAACATTTTATTAATTAAAGACTGTATTATTATGTTGTTGTTGGTAGGCAATACGAATCCACTACTATATAAAAAGGAAGAATACAAAATTTTCATGTTTAAAAAGTTAAAATTATTTATATGTGTTAGGTAGGTGTACATATTTTGATAGACTTAAACTCAATTATAATGAAAGTCATTAAAAATTAAAGATAAAAGTGGAAAAAATGAAACAAATCAGGCAACAAATCGTCAAAGCAATCGTTTTCTTATGTCCGGTTGATGAATATTTGATAGAAAACAAAATCTAAGTACCTTCGCTTTCTCACTAAGCACACATTATTACAAATTTTACAAAACAAGAAACTGATATTTATCTGTACAATATATAATATTTTAAAAAATAAACCAACGAAAGAATTTTAAAAATATCTAATAAGAATCGAACTTGGGTTGGTGGCTTTGATAAGATTAAGATAATAAGAACAACATGATCAAATTTAAGCGACGTTACTATATTTCAGACATTTTTTTAGTTCAAGTGGTTTAGATCAATCTCACTGTTTTGTACAAATCCTCTCTGTTCATTGATGATTTCTTATATTGTCTTCTTGTCTACCTCGTAAAGAGAGCTCACTTGTAAAGTGTAAACATTCCTAGGTTGCTATAGTCAGTTTGATGTCTCAGGTTTATGTGGAACCATCCGTACATCTTGGCTAAATTGTGATCTCACAAGAGAAGAGTCATGATCAATTCTATCTCTGAAGATGTATACAATTAGGATTTCTCTCTATGTATCTTGTTTCATTCCTAACAATGGACACTAAGAACTTTCTTCTCTTTAAACTTCGACATTTTGCTTGTATTCAAATTAGTTGAAGCTCTTCAAAGCTATAATTATCGAACCGTACGTTGTTCCACTACAGGGTTGTGAACAGATCACAACCATCACCATTGCTTTGATACCACAAGAAACTTTCTTGAAACAAAGAAGTTGCCAAAAAAAGAGGTAAAACCATATCATATTTGTTAGAACTTAGAAGAGCTCGAGCTCAACATCGCAAACAACGATCGTATGCAAAATCAAACGAAGCTATTACAAATCTTGCAAATCATATAACATAATATCCCAATAGTTTAGTTGATGATACATGAACGTTGTGGAAAACTTTACATTTTCAGTGAGTTTTTACTTTTCTTTTTTTGTTTGGTAAAAATATTACTTTTATTTTATATGAATAAGTTTTACTTTTTATAATTGATAAGTCCTATTTTTTTAATTCGTTTTTTTTGTCAAGGTATAATAATAAATAACTCTCTCTCTTTATATTGTAACAGATGTAAGATTTTGTTTGATTTCCATTATTATCAAAGAATATTTTTAGGTGGTTTAATACAATTCCATTTTTTAGATCATATATTTTCTCAATTTCGGTTAAGATGGTTTAATAAATAGACCTAGATAATGGCAATCCAAGTTGATTACACGTGTTGGTTTATAAAGCTGAGGCTATACTTGTAACTTTCTATTTGACAGGATTTTTAATAAGTTTACGCCTCTCTCCTTCCTTCGTAAACACGAACCAGTTAACCCTAGCCGCCTTCGAAATTTTCCCCAATTTCTTTTTCTTTTTTTTTGTAAAACGAATTCGATCAAATCCTCTCCTTCTCTTAGATAATTCTTTAAATCAATTGTAAGTTTCTTGTTATTCTTATTTTTATCTTTCGATTGATACATGTTTTGATATCATCGTTCGATATCGTCAAATCTAGGGTTTTATCAATTGAGTTTTGATTTTGATCACAAATCGACAGATCTGTTTAGGCGTTTTCCTGGGTATCGTTTCTTTTTAACATCCCTGGCTTAATTTCATGTTTTCCCCAAATTTTCTAGCCCTAATTTGTTCGTCATGGCGTTTGGTGCCTTAAGGCTCGTTAGATCTGAAAATTGATTTGGGGCTTTTGTTCCTCGTACTTGAAATTGATTGATTCTTTGGTTTTCGACTCTTGATTTTGTGTTTTTTTCCGTGAATTGAAAAATTTAGGATTTAGGGTTTTGAAATTTGGGGATTTTTGAATTTGGGGATTCCTGGAACGAAGTTTGACTTTTTGACTATAAATTAAAATTACACTAATACCCACAACTACCTAAAAACATCAAAATCAATTATCTTTGGTCTCTTCAATTATGGAATTGTCCATATGTACAAAATTTATAACCTCTAATGATTAAGAAAATTACTAAATTGACTTTGGTTCTGACCATTCAGGTTCTAAAAAAAAATGGGACTAAAACGACCTTTTGACGCTGAAGATATGCAAGAGTGCAATGCTAAACATGCAAGACAGCTTACATATAACAACCATGACCAGCTGAACCAGTTTGACGAAGCTATGCCTTATCATCATCTTCCTATGGAGAAGAAGACTGGTGTTTTAGGTACAGTGATACCTTAAATGCGAGAAATTAGTATACTCTGTTCTCCTAAGTTTTAAGCAAGTGTTTTAACTTTGGATGTCTTTTGTTGCAGTAGAAGGTCTGGGTGGTCTCTGTGGGAACCCTACATGGACTAATGATGTTGACAAGGGTTTTGACTCGTGTGCTCAGTTTCCGTGGATTTCACCAGCAACCGATTTGTGTCAGGAAGATTCTCAATCTGGAGGGATGACTCAGTCAGATCTTTCTAATCAATCTTTTGGTTCAGATTTCACCTGGAGGCCACTTTCCCCAGTGGAAGACGTTTATACTTGTCTGATGAAACAACCACCAAGGAAACTAGTTCCTGTTGGGTCTAATCACCAGGCGGATATTCCTGAGTTTGTCAAGAAAGATATTCTTGATCGGTCAGGGAGTGGTAACGGTGACTTGGAAGAGAAGCTGATGGGAAAGTGCATAATACCAATGCATGTCTCAGATCTTTGTGGAACCGGCCAAGGAAGAAAAGGATGTCTTTGCCCAGATAAACACTCCATTAGATGCGTGCAGCGACATATCATGGAAGCCAGAGAAGGGCTTGTTGAAACGATTGGATATGAAAGGTTTATGGAGCTAGGGTTCTGTGAAATGGGGGAGGAAGTTGCAAGCTTGTGGACTAAAGACGAAGAAGATCTCTTTCACAGGATTGTATACTCCCATCCATTTTCAGTGGGTCGCAACTTCTGGAAGCAATTAAAGGCAACGTTTCCTTCAAGAACCATGAAGGAATTTGTCAGCTACTACTTCAATGTCTTCATCTTGCGTAGACGGGGTACTCAGAATCGGTTCAGAGCCCTAGATGTTGACAGTGATGATGACGAGTGGCAAGTTGAATATGACATTTTTTACAAGACCAAATTTTCAGATGGGGAAGACAACAATGGAAATCACTCCTCATATGAAGATAACGAGGAAGAAGAAGAGACAAACAGCAGTGATGATGAAGATGAAGAGGAAGACTCACCAAGTAACGATGCCCATTGTGTATATATGGATAAGGCTTCAAGAGACAGTGTTGGTGAGGATGTAAATGTGGAAGAAGACTCATGTATGTCCTTCGAGTTACAAGACTCCAACTTGATCTTCGCTCACAACCCAAACGAAAACAGAGAGTGCCATAGATCTGGTGAGGATCAGAGACTCACATCAGATTGTTGGACCAAGAACAACGACCTTCTACCAACTTCCAACATCATTGAAGAGATATTTGGTCAAGAAGATTGGGAAGATAATGATGATGATAACTTGAAGGGGAAGTAAATGGAAAATTAAAAATAGTTTTCATCTCCTCTTCCATGGATTTCTGCTGAAGGTTTTTTTTTTTCCTATGTGAATTATTAAAAAAAGAAAAAAAAAACGCAGAAGTTTGAAAGTTTTCTCTTAGGAAGTTTTTATTGGTTTAGGTTGAAGAAGAAGAGAGTTGTTGTTAGTTGTTACTAATTGGACAAAACCTTATCTATGAACATGTACCCATATAGCAACTTTCACACTGTTCTTCACTAGCAATGGTTCCAAATGCTCACTCATCTTATGTCTTCTCGCAACATCTCTGATCTTCCTACTTGTAGTGAACATATAGGTGTACAACAGCAAACGGTGTCTTGCTCCAGTTAAAAGCTTGATGTTCTGGTCTTGTTAAGTTTTAGTTTCTGGATCTTGTAAGCTTTAGGTTTATATTCTTTTGTTCATTTGCTATGTCAGACGGTCACAGAGCCTCTGTATCTACTCTCTTAACATTCGTCTTTATTTCCTTGTATGTATAAGTTTTAGGTTGTGCGTTGTGAGTTGTGACTTGAATGTAAGGCTTGTAAGCTTCAGGTTGTGAGTGAGTTGATCGAAAGAAAGACATAAGTAGCAGGAAGTTTCATAGATAGTGATTCCAATTCCTTGAAGAATTCGTTCGAGGTGTGCAAAAACGAAACACAAAATTTGGATCCTGAAACCATCATTTATAGCGAGACTAAAGGCGATTTTTACTCCTGCAAAACCAAAAGTATTGACGGAAAGTTACATGTGTTACAGAGAGGTAGTTGCTTACAATTCCAAGGAAGGTACATGGGACATGGTTGGACTAGAAATGGATCAGTACAAGGTTTCAGTTTCTTGCGAGATAGAGAATATAATCTTTTGTACTCTGCCACTAATGGAGAGCTTTGATGTATGACACAAAGACAAGGATGTGGATAAATTTGAAAGGTTTGGTAGGACTACCTAAGTTCTGCTTTGATGTTGTTTAGTTGTTAATTATTATGCTTATTTTATCACCAAAATGTCTTAGTAGCAAAATTGAGGAAAAAGTTGATAAGATTTTGGATGGTACCTCGTAATATATAAGAATGCTATACAAATCTGTGTGGCAAAAAACAAACAAAAACAAATTAGTTGAATCATGTCTCCTCGCTTTTCATTTGGATCCAACTACCATTAGATGATCCAATTCCAGATTCTTTCTTTTTACGACTAAAAAACCCGACAAAATATCCCAATATCACTCCCAAAACCATCACACTTGCTCCTTCAATATACCATAAGACTGCAATATCAGATTCAGATCCAAATTTTTCTTCTTTACCATCATCACTACCGCTAAGGACTTCCCCAGAAGCCAAAATCTCAACCACATCATGAACTTCTCCGTCGTGGTTTCCCACATACGAAAGAGTGAGCCTTTCTTTATTAGCAACCAAACGAGTGTACCCAAACTCGCCTCCACGGTACATTGAGTTTGCAGGCTGAGGAAATATAGGGACATCCTGGTGATTAGGTCTCGGTTCCCAAATAGGTTGTGTATCTTTTCCAGCCATACCAATCACAAGATGAACAGGGTTTCCTTGCCAACGTTCACCACAAGTGTTGTTACTAATCGGACAAAACCTTTCGTATCTATGAACATGTCCCCATAAAGCAACCGTCACATTGTTCTTCACTAACAATGGTTCCAAATGCTCGATCATCCTCTGTCTAATCGCAGCGTCTCTGATCTTCCTACTTGTAGTGTACATCGGTCTATGCCCTTGTACAACAACAAAAGGTGTCTTGCTCCTATTCACAGACTCTAGATCACTCTTCAGAAAGCTATACTGCTTCCCTCCTTTAAGAAAATCCGTCTCTGTTGAAACATAAACGAAATGAACCGAACCCATATCATAAGAATAGTAAAGGTTCCGGCTTTGAGGTCCCTTAACCATACCCGTTGCTTCCGACGAGTTTCCAGGCATGTTGAACTTAACACTATACGGTACACCACATTCACCACCACTATCTTTACCATAAACATAAGCAGCCCAATCTGGTTTCCAAGGCTGCATAGGCCAATCATACTCATGGTTACCAATACACACATGGTATGGCACTTTAGATGCAATTGGCTCAATCTGAGTAAAGAACTCATCCCAAATCCACGAGTGACCTCTCGCATAACTAATATCTCCAATGTGCGATACAACCGCAGGCTTATCATCACTTAAAGCTTCAATGTCTCTTAAAATCCACTTCACAGTTGATAAACTCTCATCTTCACCACGAATAAACGTTCTGTAAGGTGTAGAACATCCCATATCCCCAAACATGAAAGCTAAAGTTTCTTCTGAGCTCTCATTTCTAGAAACAAAGCTATGAATCTCACTCCATCCTTTCAAATCACTCCCAACCTGATTGAATTGAAAATAAAACTCAACTTTTCAAACTTGATTCTGAAAAACTCAACATTTCGCTAAAAGATTCAAACTTTAAGGGTTTTGATGCTAACCTGATAATAGTACTTCATCCCCTGTTTCAAATCCTTCATCACAGCATCAAATGTCCACCCTGGATCTCTCCATCCGAGAGTTGAATTCGCCGGCGCGTGACACATATGTTCTCTCTCGTACCTAACTCCACGCGCCACCGCAACGTTATCGAGCTTCTCTTTAACCTCACCGTATCGAGCTTCTCGTTCTTCTCCACCTCCGGTAACGAACATCACTCTCATCTCGTTGATATTATCAGTGTAGCTTAAATGAATCTGCTCCGGCCGGTTTACGGCGAACCGGAAATTTAACTGGTTCGATTCGGTTAAAAGATGGCGAGTTCCGGGTATAGGGTTGTGATCATGGTCTTGGCGTTTCGGGTTGATCTCGGATTGGGTCCAATGAAAGATCCGGAAAGTGTAATTTGATCGGAGATTGGTCAAGGGAAGTGAAATCGAACCCGACCCGGATTGCCAATCGGGCGAATCGGATAGGAATTTGTATCCGATGAAGTGATCGTGACGAGATTCCGGCGGTGAGTAGATTCCTAACCAATCGAGATCGGACGGTGACTCGACGCCTGACCATTTGATCACGACTGTATCGCCGGATCGGTTTAAGGTTTGAGGAGAGAATGAAATCGTCGGTTTAGAATAAACAGAGGAGATGATGAAGGAGAAGAAGAAGAGAGAGTAAACGGCGATCATAATGACGGTGGCTGACACGGCGGTGAATGGTGGTTAGTCAAAACAATAAAAAAAGTCAACGTTTTTATTTATCAGTTTTAGTATGTTTGGGTTGTTTTGGGGTTTAGAAGAGTTTTTGAGTAATAATGAAGTCATTGTTTTTTGAGAAACCAACCTTGATTTATGACTTTTCACCTTCAGAAGAATATGCTACTAGAGTACTAGTACTTTGAAATAAAATTAAAATATTATGGAATTATTTTTATTTATTTGTTAAGGTATATAATTATATGTGTGTAATTGTGAATATACAATCAAAACACAAAATAAAACTCAGAAATTAGAATATGAATGAAAGATTTAGCAAAGTGAAAATAATGGAACAGGGGAGATTCAAAGGGGTGACCTGAGAACACAAACTCAATGGTTTCAATCAATGGCAGAAACCAAAGGATGTGTGTTCTCATGACACGCCTTTGAGATTTCACCTCCTGTTGTTTCTTCTCTAGAACCATACTCTTTTTTAAGTTCCACTCTTTAGTTTCACATAGATAATTTACAAGTTTCTTCTTCTTCTTCTTATTGGTCTTAGATTTTTTTGTTCACTTCTGTTTCTGTCATAATAATGTGGTCATCTTGCTGACAAAAACACATTAACAAGTGTGGTCATCTTCACCACATCGTTTTCTTCCCTAGCCACGACATCGTTTCAGTAGAACTTTATTCAGACAAAGCTGGGCCTCAGAAAATATAATCTATAAGTGGGCTATTAATGAGCCCTTATAGGGTTCTTAAAAGCCCATCCAAAAACGTACGCTACTATTATTTTAATTTTTAAGTAGTTTAATTACTCTGCCGACAAAATCATAAATGGTCGAAGAGTTTGGATATGTGGCATGAGGACCTTTTCTCCGTTGCCACTCATCAAAGCTTTCAAACCAATCCATAAACCATAATGTAAGTTTATTATTACTGCTCTACACAAGGATCCAAGATTATACAAGTACTAGCATTTATGTAGGTATATAGATAGGTAGATCCGTAGATGTATGATCAAGATTCAAAGAAAACTCACCAATGGTCAAAATATGTCGATGTATGATCTAAATTCAAACTTAAGCAAGACCGGATTTAAAGGTCGAGCTTGTACGAAATAGTCAAAATGTAAATGAAGAGTATGGTTCACACTTCACACCAAGAAACTAAAGAGTATGGTTCACACCATCCCCTTAAAAGTAGATCTGTGGCGGAATCGTCGTGACTATAAATATCCCATTATCTAGTGGATAAAGATAATGGGAACGAAACAAAAACTAGTGGACAAAGAAACAAAGAAAACAATTATTTTCTGGTTTTTTCAATAAATACCCTACCCATAAACTTGTTTCTTTTACATTTTCCAAATTCAAGAACAAGAAAAAAAAACTTTCTCCTCCTTTCTTTGAGAGTTGAGACAAAGGAAACATGGATTTCATCACCGATCAAGTAAAGAAGAAGTTCTCCGACAAGAAACCGGAGAGCTCTGGCTCGGATCCGGAGCCAAACCACAACAAGAACAAAACGGATCACACCGAGCCAACAACACATAAACCAGTTTCCAACACCGATCCATCAGCACATAGGCCAGCTACCAACTCTGAGCTCATGGCTAGTGCCAAGATCGTCGCTGAAGCTGCTCAAGCCGCTGCTCGTAACGAGTCAGACAAGCTTGACAAAGCTAAAGTCGCTGGAGCCACAGCTGATATTCTTGACGCTGCTTCTAGATACGGTAAGCTCGATGAAAAGAGCGGTGTTGGTCAGTACCTCGAAAAGGCTGAACAGTATCTCCACAAGTATGAAACTTCCCACTCTCACTCATCCGGCGGTGGAAGCCACGGTACTACTGGTACCGGTGGAAACCACGGCGGTGTTGGAACCGGTGGAAGCCACGGTGGTGGAGCTGGAGCACCGGCGGCTAAGAAAGAAGATGACAAGTCCGGAGGTGGTCATGGGTTTGGAGATTATGCTAAGATGGCTCAAGGTTTTATGAAGTGATTAATGTTTTGATTAGTAGATTAAAAATAATTATGTTAGTAGTTATCTTCCATAATTACTTTTAGTAAGCTGTTGTTTTATGAATTATATAACTGTTGGATACTTTGATTTGTGTATGGTTGAGTAACATTATGATGCTATTAAGTACTTTCTCCATTTCTAAGAGAAGTATTTATTTTCTTGGCTTTCATACGCATCTCATAATCAAAGCTTTGTTTTGTTTTCGTAATCATGTCTCAATGCTTCTCTTAATGGAGAATTAATGAATTTTTTCTATCAAGACCTTCGAAGGCTTACATACACTACAATTCTCATGATTTCTCACAAGAAACAACAAAAATAGACACAAAAAAAAACAGTTAAAGAGGGCTATTATTCTAATACACTTCCCCTAATTACGTCACAACATTTGGTTTTGCTAATTACTTGCTCCTCTTGAAATCGGAAAATTCAATGATTTAGGAGACCTAAACTTCTTCCTCTAGTCCAATTAATTCTATAACTCTCTGCACCTCCTCAACTATTTCCTTGACAGAATCGGATTCAACGCTGCAGCCAAAAAATTGTATACTTAATCCATCAAACATTGTCACAATTTGAGCACATAATATATAGTTTCAGAGTGGGACAATACCTGTTGTCTCCTAAAGACAAACCCATCTTATTGGTAACTAGAAGTAGACCCGCGCGATGCGCGAGATAAATTTGATATCATATTTATAATATTTTTAATATATTTTTTGGAAATCAATTTGAATGAAGCAATTAAGTAATTCTCTTCATTTTTATGCACTATCTCATAGAATATTATTTGTATTATGTTTTATGATTATTTTGTATTATGCAGATTGCTATCTACTGCATAAATTATTTAAAATTCAATATAATTTTTTTTTTACATAAAATAAAACAAAAAGTTAAATAAATTTTTAATTTGTATTCAAAAAATTCCATCATCAATTAAAATAAGCATTAGAATATTTTTTTATTCAACTACATTAGGATACTAAGAGTAAGATTTATAGTCTTAGATCACTACAAACAACTCTTTGAACTTGTAATCTATACAAATTTACTTTAGGTTTGTCCCTATGTCATCTTCATTTTTTTGTTTTCAGAAAAGTCATTGCTTATAAAATGTTGATTACTTTTTCCTTCGGTCTCTCAAAAAATCATATCTTCTAATATTTCATATATGATACTATTATATAATGACACATTAATATTTCAATTTTTTTTTGTCAACAACCTTATATTAATCCAGAGCATCAAAATAGCCTAATATTAATTACATATACAATCAAAAACTGAACCATATGTATTCTTAAAAATAGGTTATGTTAATTAAAAAGAAAAGTCACATCTAATTTACCATAGCCGCTTTGCTCTCTACCACGATTTCCAAGAAAAAATAATATATCTCAATTTAAATGAAAATTAAAATAATGTAACAATAACATCTTGGAAATTTATACCTAGGTAAATTATAGGACAATAATGAAAATAATAAAAAAACAAAATTTTAGTGAAGAAATGGAAAATATTAAAATTTGAAAGAAGATATATTAGGTTAGTTCTAGGTAAGTTCTCTAATTTATCTACCAAAGTGTTGATTTCTTTGTATTTTTAAATACAAAAATAGTGGTCAATGTAAAGTTCATCTATTGTATTATGATCGTATAACCTTTTAAAAACCTTTTAAAAACCTTAAAACCCTTTTAAAAACATTTTAAAAACCTTATAAAACTTATAAAAACGATTTAAAACCATTTAAAACATTTTAAAATATTTGTATCGAATCTCTCAGTAGTAGTTATTATATAGAAGTACCTTATAAACTATATAAAATTTTATAATTTTTAATATTTAAACAGAGGTATTTTTGAAAATGGATAGATGGATAGAAAATAAAGATGAAGTTTCAAAAAACAAAAATTATAATAACATAAGATGTATACCATATAGTCTCTATTTTTTTATTTTTACAATTGAGCTTTTGTAAAAGAATATTTTAATTATTTTCTAAAACTCATACAAAAAAAAACACAAAGCTTATTTTTTATACAATAATTGAGATAGAGAATTAGAGGATGAGAGAATGAGGGAATGGTAACTGAGAAAATGAGAATATATTGGAAGAGAAGTGAAGGGAGTTACAATTTCACAAAAAAGATTATGGGAATTAATTATAATTTATTGTGTGCTGAAAAATTCAATGTAAAATATAGTTATTGCAAATTTATATTATTTCAGTTTTTATATTAAAGTGTGAGTTTAATGTTTATGAATAAATGTGTTTTGTGGTTTAATTGTTTTTTCAGTTTTATATTAAATTGTGAATTATATATATATGATAATACAAATTTTTTTTTCTGAACCAATAAGAAGAGAGTGAAACTTTATTTATATATATATGATTTCTGAATAATATGATAATTATTCTTTGATTAAATTTGATGAATTATATTCTATTAGACTGTGTTTCGTCTCTCAACTGTTTAATAATAGTAAATTAAATAAATTTTGTTTTCTAAATTAAATAATAGAATATTTTTTGGTTAAATAGTTACTTTATCTAAATATTTTAGACGTACTAATTTATTATACTGAAAAACAATCAAACTTTCTCTAATTTCATTATTTACCATAGATTTCACCATGCTAAAGTAAAAAAAAAAAAAATCTCTTTGATTATTATATTATAAACTTAATTTTCAAAAATTATGAAACTATGTTATAAATAATTTATTACCCATATTAGTAACTTTAGGAAAAATAATTTAAAAGGAGGAGGAAATTTTTATGTGATTTTTGAACTTTAAATCTTAAGGAAAAAAACTCATACCAATTTTCTTTGAATACAAAGAAAATAAATTTAACTACTCCATTTTATGTTTAGCTATGGGGGAATTTCAAAACTACCCCTTTTCATATACCTCTTTTTAAAAATACCCCCTTTTCAAACTTTATCAAAAAACCCACTAAAAATATTGAAATTTATCCAAATATGTGTGTAAGCTTATAAATATATACACAAATTACATTTATATGTGTATAAAACTTTATATACCTTTCATAAATAGTGTAAAAATAAATTATAAAAACCTTATAAAAACCTTATAAAAACCTTCTAAAAACCGTATAAACCCTTTTAAAAACCTTATAAAACTTATAAAAACGATTTAAAACTATTTAAAACATTTGAAAATATTTGTATCGAATCTCTCAGTAGTAGTTATTATATAGAAGTACCTTATAAACTATATAAAACTTTATAATTTTTTATATTTAAAAAGGGTATTTTTGAAAATGGATAGATAAAAGGGGTATTTTTTAAAAGGGGTATTTCTCAAAAATTCTCTTTAGCTTATATGATATTTAATTTTAAATTAAAACTAAAATTAGGGAAAATATTTTTTTGCAACAATGACACTTTTTTAGAAAGCAAACAATACATATTTTATAACTTACAACACAATATCACAAATACATAATTTAAAAATGTTAAATTAGAAATTAATAAATATTCAATCAACTTTATTATTATTTTTGTTTCATAAAAGTAATTTGATGCTAGCTAGTGCTCTGCGTGGACCTAATCTCAGTCTACGTTAAACTACTACACTGATTTAATATATTTTGGGGATTTGTAAATAATCCATGTCGAAAGAAACAGAAGATGGGTAGATATAGAGTTACTGATAATAATTTGGGGCTTAAAACAAACATGATTTGAAGTGGAAAAATAGAGATTTCCACAAGTAATGGAACAAAAACAGGATGATTGTTAATGGAAGCAGCTGGTTTCGATGAAGAAGGGAGGAAGAAGACGGTGCAAGTTCAGGATGATTGTTAGTGTAAGAGTTTTTTTTTGTTAATTTCAAAGAGTTGGGCTTGTTTTTAAGAAAATAAATTTGGCCCATAACTGATGAATTAGGCCTGTTGCTTTAGTAAGTACAGGTGTCAGATATATAGCCAGCCAGGTGTCATCTTCTCAGGAGAAGTTGAGAAAAACCCTGTCTTATTATATAAGATACCCTCCAAGGCTTCTTTCCATTTCTTGATCTGATCTCCACTAGAAGCTTCCGCTAGCCTCCAAAAGTTTTTACCAAACTCACTGTCACCTGTTTGTTTTCTAACGTCTCCTGCCTCCACCTTGTAGAATATTGGAATGACTCTTAGCTTTCCTAGATCCGCAAGTTTGTTCATCTTCACCAACTCATCCATACACCACTTAGACTCTGGATATCTATATTTAAGACAATGGTTATGATTCTTCAGCCTTATGTCTTTTTTTATTTGTTCATAATCTAGTATACACTACTAAAGTAGAGAGTGAGAACGTGAAAGAATAGTATACAAACCTAGTGGAGAAGATTGCCAATGCAATGCTCGACTCTTCGATTCTCACAAAGAGATTTTTTAAGTCTTTGCCTCGCTGCTCATACTTGTCTACGAACAACTTGATGTTGTGCCTCTCGAAGGCATCACCGAGGTGACTGATAAAGTTGTAGCGCAGTTCCTCTCCCCGGAAATTAATGAACACTTGATGGACCTTAACCGGAGGGACCGTGACTCTCATCAGATATGAAACGATGAAGGAATGGAAAGCTGTGAAACGACGAATGAGATCAAATGCGGCCCTGTTTGTTTGTGTGTCGCCGGAAATGGACGAGGACAAATTGGAGTTCGTTTGAATGTTATTGAAGCAGCGACAGGGCTCACAGAGGCCACTGACATTTGTTATCTTTGAGTTATCTAAAGAGACTGATGATATGGTTTTGCCAGTGAGAGCCAGCAAGAGTATGATGCCTACGATCATGTTCTTGAGATAAGTATTTGGTGGTTTCTTTCGGTTCCTATCCACTGCTTCCTCTGTAATAAACAATCCCTGAAAAGGAAATCAAGATCGTCCTTAAAAATCTAACACATGTTACAGCTCATAAGATTCAAGGATCCACAAAAATCAAACATATAACAGAGCAAATAGTTGTCTAACATGAGATTCTGATCGGAAACGAAATAGTGAAACCTGCGCATTAGGACTGCTTTTGTCACAGGGAGAGAGATCTTTATGGTCAATAAGTCCTGGCTGCTCAAACTGAAAATGTGAAACAAAGGTGTGAGTAAAAGAAACAAGTATGAGAGAAATGGAGAAAGAGAAACATATGAGATCAAGAAACAGGACTCTCACTTCATTATTACCACCACGTTTCTTGATGTCTCCTTGTTCACCAGTATAAGTTACGTTACAGATAACATAGGTCTTCCTAACAAAGTCCACCTTTGACAGCAAAAGAAAAACTTTGTAACATTTGGCATTTCTGAAACTGTTACCAATTCAAATTGGGGGAAAGCATTTGTGAAATAGTAGTAAGTTACCTGAGCAGGATCCAAGAAAGCGAGATGGAGCTCATACATAACCCAAGGAGTCAAAACTTTAGCATCACCTTGATAAAACTTACGCGTCCTCATAATGGCGACACCTTGGCTAACTTTCTCAGCATCAGTTAGCCAATTAGAAGCGGTAAGCCATTTGGCATTGATGACCTTATCAGCACCAGTATTAAGTCTCCAAGAGCCAGAGCTAGTCTTCTTTTTCACAGACCTGTACTCCTTTCGATCGAACTTGTACACAGCTTCCTTCAACTCGATCTTCCGTGCTGCTGCCTCACCACTCCAAAAACAGAATTAAAAAAAAAAAGAATTGATTCGATGATAGATGAGAAATTAAAGATTAGGACATGAACTTTGGATTTGGGAATGAGAAAACTTACATGGTTTCTTTTCGTCCTTGAGAAGATTGTCTTTCAGATCCTGTTTGGGTTTCGATGTGTCAACCAACTTTTCAACCATTTTTGTTTTTTCGTGTCTCTCTCTCGATGATCTACTTCCCATTCACTCTCTTTTTTTTTTTTTTTTGGTCAACAATTCACTCTCAAGAGTAAAGAAATGCTGAAAAGTGAGTAATGTAAAAGGCCAAAACCGTGAATATATAAATAAGGAAATAAAAGAGTCACCAGAATTGTCATTTTATTTGTTTTTTATATGATTAGTTTAAGTTAAACGAAGCAATTAGAAGCGATATGCGTTTACAAAATGATGTACACGTCGTCGGCGAGAGACTCCATTGATTTTTTTTTCTTCTTTGGGATATTTTTTCTGCTCAAACTAGGAGAACTTCAGATTCAGTTTGTAGAACACGTATGGAATATTCGCCCTTGTCGACACGAGCTTTGGATAGAGTCCTCTCAACTAGTTGACAGGTGTATTTCTATTTGTTTAGGACTAAAAAGTACGATGGTCGTCGACTAACCATCGTCTTATTTTGATCCTTTAATATTCTATATCATTCTTTCCAAGAATTTGACTATTTCAATTTAATGGTTTATTAGTTTTTTTTTTTTAATTAAAGAAGTTCAGGCAAAACTCATATATTTTCTCAAGTCTGAAACTAGAACATGTTATATGGTTTATTAGTTATTTAACAAAATATTATATTTTACTTTACGATCTTTATATCATATTTTTATTTTATTGATAATTATTAGAATATAAATAGAATATAATAATTAAGGGAATTTCAAAAATACCTCTTTTACAATAGTGTTTTTTAAAAATACCATTTTTCTAATTTTATCAAAAAGTCACTATAAAATTTGAAATTTATCAAAAAAATATGTGTAAACTTATTTTATAGACACAATTTATCTTTATATGTGTGTAAATTTACATATATATTTAATAAATAACGTATAAACACCTTTTAAAAATCTTACAAAAACTTTGTAACCCTTTTAAAACCTTATAAATATTTGGATTTAGTCTCACTGTATAAATGATGATCTTGATGTACCTTATCAACCATATAAAAGTTTATCATTTTTTATATTTGAAAAGAAGTATTTTTGAAAATGGATAGTTAATACAATCCACGGTTCAATTATTTGATTTTCATGTTTCTCTGCAAATTATCCAAATGTGTGACGGTTCTGTTAATTGCTTTTGAATCCTCTAGTCTAGATTTACATTTAGGGGGTGTTATTGGATGGAGAATTTTAAGTGATTTTAATTACCGGTGGATTTTAAAGTTCAATAGCATTTAAATACAATTAAGATGGATTTGATGTGAAAGAGATGAAATCCTTTGAAAATTGTTAGGATTGTGTTTGTACGTGTTTTAGATGTAAAATACATTAAAATCTTAAATGAAACAAAATCCATTGAAAATTGAATAACGCTTGTTTTAAAGTACTTTAAAATACATCCAACAAATGTTAAATCCAATAACAGCAGATTTTATTGTGGTTTTTAAAATACATCATTAAATAACGCTAGATTTTGAAATACATCCAAATCAATTAAAATACAAGGTTGAATAACACCCCCTTATTCTTACATTCAAAACCTACAAAATAACTCAATACTGCGCCATTAACGAAGACTCTAAACCAAAAACCAATCCAATCTTGCATTTTGTTTCATCTTAGATCGCATAACATAACTACCGTGACTTAGAAAATTTTAATTATAACAGTTTTAATGATTTTTTCACAAAAAACCGCAAAAAAAGTACAAAAGAACAAAAAGAAATTCAAATGAATTCTCACCACATTTTGGTTTTGCTCATCCTCTAAAATTCGAGAAATTCAATCAAATGGGCGACCTAAGTTTTTTTTTCCAAAAATGACTCTTCTTCATCGACTCCAATTAATTCTATCACTCTCTGCACCTCCTTAACAATTCCCTTGATAGAATCGGATTCAACACTGCAAAAAAAAAATGTATACTTAATCCATCATACATTTCACAATTTGAGGACATAACTATATAGTTTCAGAGTGGACAATACCTGTAGTCTCGTACAGACAAACCTATCTTATTGGTAATTCCTTCCAAGGCTTCTTTCCATTTCTTGATCTGTACTCCACTAGACGCTTCTGCGAGCCTCCAGAAGTTTTTACCAAACTCACTGTCACCTGTTGGTTTTGCAACGTCGTCTGCCTCTACTTTGTAGAATATTGGAATGACGCTGAGCTTTCGTAGATCCATACGTTCTTTCATTTTCACCAACTCATCCATACACCAGCTTGATTCTGGATATCTATATTAAAGACAATGGTTAAAAAGATTATGATTCTTGAGTCTTATGTATACCACTATGCACCTCTAAAGTGGAGATTGAGACCGTGAAAGAATAGTATGCAAACCTAGTAGAGAAGATGGCTAGTGCAATGCTGGACTCTTCGATTCGTACAAAGAGATTGTTTAGGTCTTTGCCTCGCTGCTCGTACGTGTCTATAAACAACTTGATTCTGTGCCTCTCCAAGGCATCAGCGAGGTGGCTGACAAAGTTGTTGCGCAGTTCCTCTCCCCGGAAATTTATGAACACTTGATGGACTTTAGCTTGAGTCGGAGAGTCAGTGGCTCTCATTAGGAATGTGGCCGTGTTTGTTTGCGTGTCGCAGGAAAGGGATGACGAGGACAAAATCGAGTTCGTTTCAACGTCATTGAAGCAGGGACAGGGCTCACAGAGGCCAACGGTAGTTGTTATCTTTGAGTTTTCTAGCATCATAGGGTGGTTGGGGACTGATTTGAATGACAAAGCAGGGGCCATATAGAAAGAGACTGGTGGTATGGTTTTGCCAGTGAGAGCGAGCAAGAGGACGATGCTTACGATCATGTTCCTGAGAGAGGTACACGTCGTTGGTTTCTTGGGGGTTCTCTGTATTGTTTCCTCTGCAATACACAATCCCTGAAAAAGGAAATCAAGAATCGTCTTTAAAAAATCCAACACATGTTAAGATTCAAGTATCGACAAAAATCAAACATATAACAGAGAACAGTTCTCTTGCATAAGCAAATAGTTAAACCTGCGCATCAGGGATGTTGCTGTCACCGATCACCGTGTTTGTGTTTGAGTCCGCCAGTACCTCCTCACACGAAAAGAATTCTTCGTGTTCATGAATTGGATCCTCATGATCAGGCTGCTCAAATTGAAAAATATAAAAGAAGGTTTGAGTAAAAAAACAAGTCTAAGGATTAATGAAAATAGAAGCATATCAGAGACAGGAGGACTCACTTCGAAAAGCATATCAGAAACAGGTTCGAGATGCATATCAGAAGCAGGAGGACTCGCTTCATCAGGCGCGGAGGGACTACCACCACCTTGTTCACCCGTATATATTACGGTACAGATTACATAAGTCCTCCACATAAAGTTCACCTTTGACACCTAAAAAAAAAAAATTTAAACACACATGACCTCCAAACTCTATCGCAATTCACAACCTCTAAGCAAAAACAGAGAAAAAGCCAAAAAAAAAAAAAGTAAAAAAAAATTGAGGGAAGCAATCTGAAATGGGTACCTCATCAGAGTCATCAGAATCCCATAAAGACAAATGGAACTCGTACATTACCCAAGGAGTTAAAACTCTTTCTTCACCTTGATAAAACTTACGAGTCCTCAAAACCCCAATCCCATTGCAAACTCTTTCAGTATCGATTAGCTCATTAGCATCGATTAGCTCATTAACATCGATGACCTTATCAGCACAGGTAACTCTCCATGAGCCAGAGCTATCCGTCTTTTTCATAGACATGTACTCATCTTGATCGAACGTGGACATACCTTCTCTCAATTCGATCGTTGGTGATGCTGCTGCCTCACCACCACTCCAAACAAAATTTAGAAAAAAAAATTTTAAAAAAAAAACAGAAAAAAAGAATGACCGATGAGAAAACTTACATGGTGGTGATGGCTCGGGAAGAGCATCTTTGACGCGGCTTTTCTTCCTGTTCCTCCGACGATCATTTTTCAGATCCTGCTCGGGCAGTCTCTCCACCATTGTTGTTTTTTTTCTTCTTCTTCTTTTTCTCCTCTCTCTCTTTCCACTCAAATCACAAAATTATAAATTTATAAAGAAACGCTGAATAGTGTGAATGACTGACTGAATGTGATGATGAGAATAAAGAGGGAAATAAAATGTCAATAAAATAGTACCCTCCTTTTTAAAATTTGACTAAATCACTATATATGTTTAGAGGGGTAGCTTAAGATTTTTTTTGGGATTTTGGAATTCTAATTGTTTGTATTTTTTAATTTAAAAATTTTGGGATTAGCCTAAACGAAACCATTGGAAACAATATTGTTTACAAAAATAATATAATGTGGTATCATACAAAATTTTCTGTGTCAAATTATTTGGCTTTTTATATTTTCTCTACGAAAATTCTACTAGTTATTTATTACATATTAGTTTATGGATTCTTATTAGTAAAATAGTTTCCCCCCTAAAAAAAGTTTCTTATTAGTAAATTCCCTTTCAAATCTCCTGTTACCTCAAAAAAAAAAGTTAGTTATCATTGGTTCTGTAGTTCTGTTATATCTATAGTTTTTTTTTTTTTGTCATCTATTATATCTATAGTGTTTGTGACACTATAACTTCGTTTTTTAAAAAGCAATTTTGACCATTAAGCACAAATTCCAAAATAACATGAATATGATGCTTTTACCAAAAAAAGAACATGAATAATTGAATATGATGATATTCTTAAAATTGTAGGCTGCTTTAAAAATATGACTATGCAGTTGCAGCCTATCATATGCTTCTCCAGTCTCACGGTCTCCTGACTCTCCTCCTCGTATTTATCCATCTATAAAAATTTACAAATTTAAAATTATGTCTTGTTTTTGCTCCCAAATAATGATATTATGTTCTATAATTAACCCAAAAAATGCATATTGCTAATCATATTTGTAGAGTTAATTACTCAATAAAGATTTTTTTCAATAGCATTTTTGATTTTGTTATTTTTGGTAAAATCTTATGGATTTGCCATTTTTTCAAGTTAGAAAAATGTGATTAAACATTTGTTTTACTCGTTATGTTTGAGTTTAGTCGGTTCTAATTATCTTTAGGATTTAGTATTTATTATAAAATACATCTTTTAGCCAAAAAAGTTGAAGCATAAATATTTTTAAAAGATCAGAAATGACAAAATCTATAAAATTTTAGCAAAAATAGCATATTCGTAAAATTTACCCAAAAAATGGCAAAATTCAAAAGAATCCCATGGTAAGTGTGCTGGATCACTCGAGCTCGTAAACACAAAAGCACTGTCCCATGCTTTAAATTCTACCCATTTATCGTAACTACAATTTTCGGGTTCTTTTTCAATTAAAAAAAAATTACAATTTTCGCCTTTTCGGGTTTAAAAAATTAAAAGTTTAAGAAAATGTAAAATGATTTTTAAAAACAAATCAATAATTATCAGGATTTAGGACCAGAAAAGACAAATGTATGAATGGGCCATTACGAGCCACTATGAGAAAAAGCCCACTATGAGAACCCACTGGTTTTTCCTTTCTCTGCTCAAAAGTGTGAATAGGCCATTACAAGCCACTATGAAAAAAGCCCACTATACCATTGGGTTTTTCCTTTCTCTGCTCAAATGTGTGAATGGGCCATTACGAGCCACTATAAGATTCAGTTCCGTCGTATCGTCGTTGTGTATAATTTCCTAATTTCTAACTTGGAAAAAAAGTTTGAACGATGATGGAAATCGATGCTCCGAAGCAACCAGAGTCGAAGCAGATCAGAGACGAAGAGCTATTCAAAGCAGCGGAGTGGGGTGATTCGTCCTTGTTCGTGTCTTTATCTCCAGAACAGCTCGCGAACTCTCTCAAATTCAGAAACGAAGACGGTCGCTCTCTCCTCCATGTCGCAGCTTCCTTTGGCCATTCTCAAGTTTGTTCCTTTCTCTTACCTCTAAATCAATTATCTATAGTTTATATAGAATCCGAGTAGTCTGAATTATACTAATCTGTACTCTACTCTGTAGTTAGATAGAAGCTTAACCTCTTGAAATGACTACAGTTGCTCAATTAGGTTGTTTCACTGATGAGAAAACCTTGAAAGCTTTTGACTTTAGTGTTCATATCTAGCTTTGTAATTCACCATAATTTTTGAGTTGCTGAGAGATCCTTAACGATTGAAGTTTTTTTGAAAAAGAGTGGGTTCTGTTGTCTTTAGATATATGCTTATAGATGTGGAGTCAGTACTCAGTAGGTAGTGAAGTTAAGTTATTGTAGCTGCATAATTTGTTTTGTCTAACTGATGAGAAACCATAAAGTGAAGTTTTTGACTTTGGCTTTAGAAACCACATGATACTGTGTTGTTTGTTAGCTATTGCGGTTCTTGAGATTAGTGGGATTTAGGAACAGTTAAAAATGTTTTATGGATGTGGGATTTGCAGATAGTTAAGTTGCTATCAAGTTCAGATGCGGCAAAGACTGTAATCAATAGCAATGATGATGAAGGATGGGCTCCTTTGCATTCCGCTGCTAGCATTGGTAATGCTGAGCTTGTTGAGCTGCTTTTGGCCAGAGGTATGTAACATACTCTTGTGTGCTTTTTTGTTGTTGAAAGCGGTGAAATCTTGATTTGTCATCATAAAGCTGTAATCTTTCTCAGTATATTTTTCAAAATTTCCAGAATAGTTTATCTCTGAATATTTTATAGTCCTCCATGGGATTGAGCATATTAAGTTCCTATTGTGAAGTGGATTTTTTGTGTGTTAGTTAGTTCTCCCAGTGAGTAGCTCTAGTTTCAATTCATTACATGTATTAGAAATTAAGATTCAGAATGAGAAGATGGATACATTAGATGACGTTTTCTTCTGTGTTTAGGTGCTGATGTTAATGCCAAAAACAATGGTGGTCGCACTGCCCTTCACTATGCTGCTAGCAAAGGCTGGTTGGAGATTGCTCAGCTTTTATTAACACACGGTGCAAAGATTAACATCACAGACAAGGTTTTGTAGCTTCTTAATGTCTTGTTGCTTGTGTCATTACCTTGTGTCAACACATAAACAAACTTTTTGTGACTTGCAGGTTGGTTGCACTCCACTTCACAGGGCAGCAAGCGTTGGAAAGTTAGATATGTGTGAATTTCTTATTGAAGAAGGAGCGGAAATCGATGCTACGGACAAAATGGGCCAAACGGCACTCATGCATTCAGTCATCTGCGGTGACAAGCAGGTAATTTTCTATCTAATAGACCTTAAAGCAGCTTCTCTTCAAAGTATCCTTGATTTTTGAGCTTCTGTGTTTCCATCACTCAGGTGGCGTTCCTGCTTATAAGACATGGTGCAGATATGGATGTAGAAGACAAAGAAGGTTACACTGTTCTAGGCCGAGCTACCAGCGAATTCCGACCAGCTCTTATAGATGCTGCAAAAGCCATGCTTGAAGGATAAAATGACTCTGAATTACATTAAAAGTCACTAACTTGAGAGTCTTGTTTAGTTCAACTCTATCTTCTTTCAATAGCAGGCAATAATAAAAGGATTATTCTTTTATCTGTTCATGTTTGCAAAATATGTTTCTCCCTTATCAGTTCATCATGTTCTTCTTTTGCAAATCTCCCAAAAAATCTTCATATAAAACTTGAGAAAAAGTTGATTTTTTTTTTTTTTTAATTGTTTGTTAAAAAAGTATATATACCCCTTATCTATTAAGAATCACTTACCCTCCTCACAAAAAAAATCTAAAGGCAAAATGATGCAAACCAAAATCTCTTCTTTCTCTCGACCAGGCTTCACTCTCTATGAACCAAGAGTAGTTCATCACCGTCGTATCTCCATGGCTATATGCTCATCATCATCCTCACCATCACCGTTTCACCATCTTCTCTGCAAATCCACCTTCCCACTCGCTGCCTCACTCACCCTTCTCCTCTCTCCTTGTTCAGGTAACCTTTACACTACAATTCAATAATCTTCCTGTGGTTCAGTGTATATATATATCATCAATTCATCATCATCATTATCATTATATGTATGGATCTTCCTTCCTCAGCTGAAGCAGGCTTAATGTCGGGATCAACTGGTATAGAATCAGTTCCAGGTCCCGAATTACCAAAAATCGAGTTCCTTGACAGTTTCAATGGTACCACTCTTTGCAATTCTTGAATTCTAGAACAAGAAGTGTATTGTCTCCTTTTAAAGAAGAAATCTTCTTAATTGCAGCAAAAAACCAGAAGTTCTATGCTGAGAACGATGCCAGATTCAAAGAATCTCCACTTCTCAAGAAACTACTTGAGAATTCCAAACTAAACAAAGAAAAGTAAGTCCTTTACACATATACTCATTTGGTCTTTTAAGATGTAACAGAGCCAAAAATTTGTGAAAGCTGCAAATTTTGAAACTCAATTCTCAAAAATCTTGGTCTTTAAAATGTCACAGAGCAAAATTTGTGTGAAAGCTGCAAATTTTGAAACACTGTTTTCAGAAATTCGATCTTTTTAACTGTTGCAGAGCCAAAATTGTGTGAAAGCTCAAAACTTTGGAACTCTGTTTACAAAAGTCTTAGAAACATGAACATGTGTTCTGTTGTTGTTTAGGAATGAAAGAGAGATTCAAGACAAATACTGTCTAAGAGGAGCAGAATGGGGAGTAGGAGATTGTTCAACCACAGGAATGACAGATGAAGAGAAAGAGAAGTTCATCGCAATGTTGAAAAAGAAGACTGGTGTTGAATAAAAAATGTCTGAATCACATAATTGTATTTTTTGCAAGAATGGCTTTAGAGAGAATCTATGCTAATTGTCAAGTTATCAATCCGAATCCAAATGGTACAAAACAAAACAGATGAAACATCAAAAATACTTGTAATCATCGTTTACAAACGGGTTTTTTATCGATCTGCGGTTTTGATATCGAGAAGAGAAAGTGTAGCAATCTCATTCATAACCAATGATTTGTCAGTTTCAAAGCCTATATCTTCTTTCTCAGCTTTCAAATCAGCAAACAAACGAAGAATCTTGTTTCGGTTTGCCACGAGAATCGCCACAATGTCCTCTGGTTTCTTCTCGTTCGCCACAAACAGCTTGAAGATATGAAATGCTTCTAGCTGAATGTTCTTGGTTGGTTCTCTTAAGAGATTCATCATGATTCTCAAATTATCCAAACTGCTCACATACTTAATCATCACACCTGAATTCGAACGATCCATCAACACATCTCCAAGCAGTTTTGACGCTTGCCTCTTCGTAAAGTAGCTTCCTTTCTCCAACAACCTCGAGTTGTACTCCGCGAAAAACCATTCGTAGTTCTTGGCAAGATACTCAGCTACAGTTGACTTATGCCTTGTCAAAAGCTCCCTAAAGATCTTGCTAGCATCGGTAGCTACATCGAAATAAGGAAGCTGAACATAATCGAAAAACTTCTCCAAATTCTTCGATTCGAGAATGTACTTGGCAACAACCTGATGCCGCACACATTCTTTAAGCATTCCCGTGTAATGCAACGCCAACTCGTGATCGTGATCGATTCCTTCGACTAACGAATCAATAACGTCTAAATTCGATTCAAGATATTCAGAAGCAACGAGCCGAGATTCGACTTGTTGTTTCTGCAGATTCGCAACGATCTGAGTCGCGTCTTTCCTCGCTTCAAGATCAAGCTTCGGAATAGATTTGATCAAAGGACGAAGCGTATCTTCTCGGAAAAACTCTTGAGTTAACATAAGACAAGCTTCAGGAACAGGCTCAGCTTCACTATTACCATAAAGAATCGATTTCAAATCTCTAATGTTGCGACACAGTTCCGCACAAATCCCTAACCTTTTCGAGTATCTCGAATCGATTACTTCTTCTTCGGATTCGGCTAAAGCGATGAGATCACGAGTCTGACGAACGATCTCACCAGGGAGACGAGGTTTGTTCTTGAAAAGACCTTTCATTCTCGTGCTACCTCCATGGTTTCCGAGGTTACCGCTCAAACTGCTAAGCTTCCCGCTGAATGTGATGTTGAAGGCTTCTTCATCGCGTAGATGGCTCCGTGTACGGTGGTGCTTCGACGACGGAGCTAAATCGTAGCCTCCATGTCGCTTAGCACCACCGATTCGGGAGACACACGCACCTATGTTTCTCCTCTTTTTTTTTTTTTGTTTCTTCCTTATACCTCAAAACACCAAAAAAGTCAGAATCAGACAAAACAAAAAAAAATGTATGTCTCTGTCTGTTTTGTTCAAAGCTTTTTGTTTTTTCTTCTTCCAGGGGGTTTCGCTGTGAAATCCAAAAATGTTGTTGTTGTTGCTCTCGAAATCTTATTCTTTGGAAGAAGAAAGAAGAAAGAGACAACAAAGCTAAAAATGGGGTCTTTGATTGGCTAATTTTGCCGCGCTGAATTTTCGTTGGTTTGTTAGTTTGAAGAATCTTTGATGTCTGAAAACATAATTATAGATTAAGAAAATAGTGTATTAGTAGTAATATTCTCAATTCTCTCTGCATACTAATTAATTACTTCTTAACGGTTATTATGTATTTAATATTTTATGTCTGTCTGTGTAAAGACGATATTATAACGGATTTGGTCAGATTATGAATCTTACTTACCATATTTGACGACAACAAAATATAATACTTATACACAAGTAGAGATAATTAAGCATTTAAGAGTGTACTATGCGCTAATCGTAATATCTAGTCAACTCATAATAATGATCTCAATAAATATATGCACGGGTTACGTTTTCCTATTATTATTTTGCGTTAAATCTATTTTATATCAATATTTTTTCGAAAATTTAAAATTTAATGTTTGCGTTTACTCATTTAAACTCTTCAACATTTATTTAACCTTCTACCAAAAAAAAACCTCTTCAACATTTTTTTCGAGCAGAATTTTCTTTTTTAACGACAATTTTTTTTGCTAGTTATATTTGTGTTTTTTTCTGTGAAATTGTGGTAGAATTATTGTAGATTTTTTGCTATTACAAATTCAAGTATATTTTTGAATACAAGTATATTTACAAATTCAAGTATATTTGTGTTTTTTTGTTGCAAGTTACAAATTCAAGTATATTTGTATTTCGTAAAATTATCGTAGAATAATCGACCAATATCGAAAAAATATCAAATGTATATATTAATACATTTGATATTTTCTTGACATTGTTCGATAATTCTACGAACATTCATCTGCTAAAAACTTAGAGCAATATGAAAATTAATGAATTAATCAAGAAGTTGATTCATGATATTGCTCGATAATCATATAATAATATTTTATTTGTACTGCTCTCTATATTTTTAGCAGTATCACATGTTTCATCGAAAAATTTGATGACATTAAGTGCAACTTGATCAACTATGATGGAAATAATGATGTTATTGCAATAGCAAATTGCTTACCAAACCTTGTATTTTTCCATAATTTATCTTTCAAGTCTGATGCAGTTACTTTGAGGGTGAATAAGGTCAAGATAGACATACCTCTTTGGAAAGAAATGTCACCACACATGTGTACTTTATGTTATTTACTTAATTTGTACACAATATGTGCTATTCTTTTTAGTTAATTTAATCACAATATTCATCTTTTGAAACATAGTGGATATAAAAAGCTAAATAGTAAATTATCTAGTTTCAACTCGAGAAGGTCACTATATCTTTCAAAAATCAAGTAATGGATAAGTATATATATATATATATATATATATATATATATATATAATATTTTTGGTTGAGATATACGTCATCACTTTGATTTGTATTTAGGACAAGCTTTTTCATTTTCATCAATTTTATCATATAAATTACTTTATGTTGCATTGACTTTTACAAAACTATTTTTTATCAGCTTCATCAAAGATTATTAATCATGAGTTGTTACATTACTTAGAATGTGATTACAGTAGACATAAACTTAATATAGCATTTCGCATCCAATCTAATTCATTGTTTAATGGGCCTTAGAGCCCAAGAAGAGTTAAAACAATAAATAATCTATCCAATAGCATTAAGTTTCAACGAAAAAGAAAGCAAAAATCTGTGAGGACGAAAACTCTCCGTCGTTCCGGCGAGTTTCTCCAGTTCTCGGCAAAAGTCTTTCCGGCTTCACTGAACTAATTTGTAAGTTTCGTGAAGAGGTTTCAGTTTTACAAACTTTTTTCCGTCTACTCGAAATTTTTTGGCTCGTCTCGTCTCTCGTTTCGATTTCAATTTTGAATCTCAGACAAGTTTGCTATCTATGGTTCTTGTTGGGTTTTGTAGGAATATTATCGGATTAGGAAGCTTGAGACTCTGGTCTTGATATAGAAAAAATGGTGCAAATTCAGTCGTTAAGCACGTTAACACTCTGTGGAAGTGTAGAAGTTTCAAGCTCGTGGAGGAATCGTTTAAATTCAAGGAAAGCTTCAAGCTTGTTCGGTGATCGGTGTGTTTCGTGTCAATTCTTGCGTAAATCACCGTCCTTTAGAAGCCATTGGAAGTCACTAAAGCAAAGAAACTTGTTGAGGGTTGAAGCAAGATGGCCATTTCAAGGGGGTGGTGGTGAACAAGGTTTAGACCCGAGCTCTGAGCGAAGCGAGAGTGCGAATGAAGATATATTGATCTTTTTCTTTCAGCTGGATTTGGCTACTCGTGTACAGGTCAGTTGAATTGCGAGGTTTTATCGCTTTCAAGATGATTGCCTATGGTTTTGAGGTGTTATAACATATGAGTAATCTTCGTAATTTGAAATGGCAGTATGCGTTGAATCTGGAGCAGTACGACATTGCACAACAACTAAGAGAGAAGCTAACTGAGGTATATGAATTGATATGTTATGATCTGTTAAGTGAGGATAAGTTGTGTGAAAGTTTTGAACTTTTTGATCGTGCAAAGACTGTTTAGCTTTTGGTTGGGCTTATCGGTGTTCTTGTATACCGAAACTGCAACGGAAGAGTGAATAACGTATGGTCAGTGGTTGATAGGTCGAAGAGGAGGCGATTAGGCTGCAAGACGGGAAGAGAGGGTCATCATCAAAAAGTGAAGCTCAAGACAAGGGCATTAGCATTATAAGGCTACGGTAAGCAGCTTTATTCGGTTTGTAAGACACTTTCTCTGTGTGTGTATGTGTAAACATCTGAGTATATCATGTTCATTTGATATAATTGCAGTGCGGATCTCCAGAATGCTGTTGACAGTGAGGATTATGGTTTGGCAGCTAAGTTACGAGATGAAATCTCAAAGCTTGAGGCAGAATCATTAGCTGTATCTGCGAAAGCCTTGGCTTTTGAGAAAGCAGAGTATGCATTTCGTTTGGGACAGAAACTTAGACACAAAACTTTTGGTACATCTTCATATGTAATATCAATGCTTGTCTCACTTTGGTTTTACATTCATATAGGGGATCTTAAATAGATTTCGTTTCATTTGGCTTTAGGTTACCGGGCTGTGGTTTGTGGTATGGATCCAATTTGCTGTGAATCAAACTCTTGGATGGAAGCTGCAGAGGTCGACAAGTTGCCTCGTGGATCCAATCAGCCATTTTATCAGGTAATGGTTGCAAATGTTCATCAAGACTTGCATTAAAAGAAAAAGAAGCTGAAACCATTTTAATACATATGAACAATCGAATACTTTTCTATTTCATATCTACAGAAAAAAAACATTGACATCTAAATTTCTTGATTGTGTCTTGTAGGTTCTAGTTGATGGTCGCACGCACCCAGATATACTAGTGGCATATGGTAAGTTCTGATTTTCAAGTCCAATGTCTTCAACTGTTTATGTACCTCTTGGATCTCAGCTTCCCTGCCATGAAATTCTGCTGTTACTTGACAATGGATCTTAAATTGCAGTTGCTGAAGACAATTTGTTAGCTCCCGAAAAACCCGACAAGGTGAGTAGTCTCAGTATGGACAATCAATCCCCATTGCAACTGTTTGACTCATGTTTGTGTGTGGTTTCTGCAGGAAAGGTTTGATCATCCTTACATTTCTTTTCTTTACTATGGAGCTGACACCGCTGGAGATTTCATCCCTGTCAAACAATTGCGTGAGAAGTACAACAGACCCCGGCATGAAGTTCCTTTTGATTCACAAGAAGAAGAATAAGATGAAAGCAGCATGTAACCTAAGAGTTCACAACCGCAGACTCGAGCACAAACCACAACAAAACAAGAACTTTAGCATAGCTCAAAGCTTCCGGCAACCAACTCAGAGATGTTCTGTTGGTTATATACCCATGTAGATGTAGTTAGTACTTAGCAGAACAGTTCTTGCTATATACACTGAAACGAATCAACTTTATTCAAGAATGCTTTGTGTATAAATGATTCTTTGTTCATCATACTGATTTATCCAGATTAGCAAAGACAACTAACCAACTGCTAAGAGCTCAGATTCCATTGTGCTATGGCCTGCAATCTTGCTCAGACCTCTTTGCTTCATCAGAATTCTTACTTCTTTAGCCTGACTCCATCGTCCATCCGATGCATACAAATTAGATACGAGAACATAGTAAGAGGCGTCATCAGGATGTAAATCAAGCATCTTCTTAATCACAATCTCCCCAAGATCAAATCTTGAATGCATTCCACATCCATGGAGAAATGCTCCAAAACATCTCACATCTGGTTGAATCGGCATCTTCTCGATGATGTCTAAGGCTTGCTCAAGCTCACCTGCTCGAGCTAGCATATCAACCATACATGTGTAGTGTTTTGTTGAAGGCGTGAAGTTGTAATCTTTGTACATTGAGCTGAAGTACTTCTTCCCTTCGTTAACCATCCCTGTATGACTACAAGCTGATAAAATAGATGTGAAGGTTGATTCGTTCGGCTTTTGTTGCTTTTTAAGCATCTCTTCAAATAGTTCAAGAGACCCTTTCGTATCCCCTTGCTTTCCATAGCCTCCAATCATAGCACTCCATGTGATTGTGTTTTTCTCCTCTATAGTATTGAAAATGAGACGGGCAGATTCGGCATCCCCACATTTGGCATAGAAGTCCAGGAGTGCAGTACCAATATGAACACTGGATGATGCCAGGAAACCCAATTTCACGGAATAAGCATGAAGCGAAGAACCTACGGCTAGAGACCCGAGGGAAGCACATGCTGAGAAAAGACTCGCAACTGTTACAGCATTAGGAGTCACGGATTCTGAATTCATCCGACGGAAAAGAAACAAAGCTTCATAGATAGAGCCATTTTGTGAAAACCCGGAAATTATAGAATTCCAAGCAACTATATCTTTCTCTGACTCCATTTCAAAGACATACCTAGCATCTCTATTTTGGTAACACTTGGCGTACATATGAACCAGAGCATTTGCAACATTTGTATCCCAAAGACCAACTTTAATGGATAAGCCATGAACTGCTCTTCCCAGTTCAAGATTCCCAATAAGACCACAACCTGATAAGACACTTGCAATGGTAACACAATTAGGCTTCATTCCAACCCCCTTCATTTTCTGAAACAAGCTCAGTGCCTCATTGGCATTATTGTTATGCGTGTATCCCACAATCATAGCTGTCCACATGACAAGATCAACATGCGAAGGCTCATCAAACACCCGACGAGCATTGCTTATGTCACCACACTTGACATACATATCAAGAAGAGATGTCACCAAACACGAGCTGAGCTCTATACCACTCTTAATCAAACAACCATGAAACCACTTTCCTTGATGTAAAGCACTAAGCTTTGTGCAAGCCATCACTAAAGTACCATAAGTATATTCATTACCTAAAACAGTGTTTTCCCTCATCCGATTAAACATAACCAACGCTTCTTCGTGCAAGTCGTTTTTAACATACCCAGCAATCATCGAAGTCCAACAAACCACATTTCTCAAAGTAATATCTTCAAACACTTTATAAGCACTCTTGATTTCTCCACACTTAGCATACATATCTAAAAGACCTGTCAACACAACATTATCAAAACTAGGCACCTTAACGATCTGACAATGTATCTTCTTCCCACTTTCTAAATCCTGCAGCTCTGTACACGCTTTCAAAGCTTTCGAGAAAACAATATCATCATATCTAAATCCGTGTTCTATCATAGAATCATAAAAATTTATGATTTCTAAACTCTCATTGTTCAAGCAATAACATCTGAGCATGACCTTCCATGAATAAAAATCTGGTTCAGGAATTTGATCGAACATCAAGCGTGCATCTTTAGTATAACCAAAAGAACCGTACATGCTCACGATCTTGGTGGCGATCAAGATATCACCCATGAGTCCATTCCCCGTTAAAACTCCGTGAGCTTGCCTTAGAGAACCAATGTTCGTGCACTTACTAAGAAGGAGAAAGCACGGGCTTGAAGCGGCGTAGTGCATAGAAGACTCATCTTTGTCTTCGGGCAAAACCAATCCATTGATTGTTGTACATGTGACGCATCTATGTTGAAGTACAAATCTTCTAATCGGAGAAACCCTTTGAGGTAAGTGATAGATTGAACGTAGCATTGGTCTTCGTCGTTCAAAACTTACCGGCGGTGTTGCTCTTCCCGCCAGTATATTTGGTCTTTACTGAATAAATGGGCCTTTGACGGGCCCTTACGATAAAGACACTGGTAATTTAAGGCCCGTATTATTACAATTTCGTGTTATCACATTTGTTAGAGAAAAGTGTTTAATAATAACAAACAAACAAACAACAACACAATCACAAATTTGATATTTTAATCATGTTGAGCTGGAGAAATATAATCATGTGATTAAGAAAATTATTTAATTACATAAATTTTTGTCTTTTTCAACTATTTAATAGAAAGAATTTTTATGAAATAACCAAACAAAACAAAAGAAAGATTAAACAAATAGCTGTAAACACACACAATTCAATTGAGATCTATAATTATTAATGAAATGTTCTATTATAGTATTCCCCATGCATCAGCATTTTCTTACTTTAATATAGTATTATTTCCACATTAATAAAAGTGTTTCTTCTTTCTTGATTAATAGTCAAAAAAAAAAAGTCTTGCAGACAATTAAAAATAATATTTTGTAAGAGAAAAGTCTTCTTGATATAAAAATATATATATACACTGATCTTGTTTTGCATTCTATCTTCTTCTTTCTTTATTTTCTCTTCCATTGAAGGATTCTTAAAAGCTCTCTAATTAAGGTCGACACTAAACCATGGTAACTAGGAAGACGACGTCGAAGAGATACTCGTTGGCAGCCGTCGCGTTGGTGATAGTTATAGTTGTATATGTTGCTACGTCTTCAGTCTTTGATCGTCAACTGTTTCGTTCCTCAAGTTTCTCTCAAGGTATGTAAATAATATATCAAACTACTTCTTCGATTCAAGCAAATTTTATAACTTCTTTTTTGGATACCATGCGATTAAACGCGTATCTTTATTAACAGCATTATATAATTCTAACTTTTGATAAGTTCCGGTCAAAAGAAGCAACTAAAAGTTTAAAAAGTAATATGATATTCTTGTCGAATAGAAATGTTTGTTTTATTAAAAAAAAAAAATTTTGTTTCCACAAGATCATTGTTTTGATGAAATAAAGGGTTACGTGATAGTTAAAACGTTGTGATCTACAAAGTAAAATAATGTAGTTCACATAGAGATCTGCAAACTACATTAGTATTTTACGTAAAATAATGTGGGAATTAAATTTTCCTGCCAGCCTCGGACGAATGAATAATAATTTACTTATATATATATGCATGTGAAGTGTTTGATGACTCTATTTTTTTTTTGTTTTTATAGTAAAATAAATTTTGTATGGTTACTTTTTTGTTCAGTTTTTTCTAATATTTACGTTGCGTTTTCCGACCAAACCTAAACCTAAAATCTAAAACGTGATTTCTTTTCTCAAACGTATAAATTCACAATGCCATTTTTCTTATTTTTAATTTTCGGTTTTATAGTGATATTTTATTCTTCGTACACTTGTCATAGTTTTCACGGTTGACAAAAAATAATAATTAAATGTTAGTACAATTTTAAACAACCGAGTTACATACAAATGTCCACTTTTAATCCTTATAACTAAAAATAAGAGAAGTTTCCTCTAGTAGGTACATTACAACAAACAAGGGAATCAAGAAGAATCAAGAAAACCCCACAAGAGATGACTTCATCAGCAACAATTACATGTGACCGATCCCACACTAGTTACGACCTCTGCTCAATCAACGGCTCCTGTAGTCTCGACACCAAAACCGGAACCTTAACTCTCATAGACCCAACAACATTCGCCACATCAGCACCACCACAGCTTGTACTCCAAAAGATAAAGCCATATCCAAGAAAAGCTGAGAGTTGGATCATGCCTAGGATCAGAGAGCTTACGCTAACCTCAGGCCCAATGGTCCTGACCCAATCATGTGACGTAACACATGATTACCCCGCAATTGTGTTCAGCGCTGGAGGTTATACCGGAAGTATTTATCACGATTTCATCGACGGTTTCATTCCGCTTTTCATCACGGCCAATTCGGTATACCCCGACCGCGATTTCATCGTCGTGGTAGTGAATCCAAAGGAGTGGTGGATGCCTAAATACATCGATATCCTAGGTGCGTTTAGCAAACACAAAACCATATTACTAGACAATGAAAACGTTGCTACTACTCATTGTTTCACTTCAGCCACCGTGGGCCTAATTTCACATGGGCCTATGACAGTAGACCCGACCCAAATACCCAACTCCAAATCGTTAGTGGACTTCCATAATCTCCTAGACAAAGCCTTCTTCAACCCAAACCTACCTATTACTATCAAAACCCACAAGCCTCGTCTCATATTGGTCAGTAGATATGGCAGCATTGGTAGAGTGATCTTAAACGAGAAAGAGACCAAAGAGATGCTTGAAGATGTTGGTTTCGAGGTAATAATATTCAAACCATCGACAACGACGAGCTTGAGAGAAGCGTATAAACTAATAAAGTCGAGCCACGCGATGGTCGGGGTTCACGGTGCAGCATTAACCCACTTGTTGTTTCTTCGACCAGGTTCAGTATTGGTTCAAGTTGTTCCAGTTGGGCTAGGTTGGGTGTCTAAAACATGTTTCGAATCACCGGCTAAGGCAATGAAGTTGGAGTATATAGAGTATGTCGTAAACGTGGGAGAGAGCAGTTTGATAGAGAAGTTTAACAAAGATGATTTGGTTTTGAAAGATCCTATTGCTTATAGAGGAAAAGATTGGAATGCGACTAAAATGAACGTTTATTTAAAAGAACAAGATGTTAGATTAGATGTGAATAGGTTTAGGAAACATATGAATGAAGCATACAAGAAAGCTAAATTATTTATGGATATAAACGGTTGATTTACGTTTTATGTTCCATCGTTGATTTTTTGAGTTTTATGTATTTTTGTGTGTTTATGTGTGTATAATGTTTTTATATAATTGATATTAAATCGATATTATTTGAACAAAGTGAACCAAAAATTAAACAAAATAATGTTACTAAATTATTTTGTGCCATATGCGTGAGCTATATAGATTGGTTCAATGATTTTGGAATAATTGTTATATATTTAGTGTTGCGTAACATTATTGTATGAGTTTTGTAATGGACACTCACGCATCTCTCTATTCATTATCCAATCATCTTATTCGCGTTGAAGCTAAGTTTTTTGCACTTTTTTAAAAAAATTCCTTCGAACCATAATTTTATTAATCAGAAAAAGACAACTTTAACAAAAAAAAAAAATCATAAATTCCATTGTTTTTCATGAAAACTTTTTCCTTAGTTAATTTCAAAATTAATTAGACGGTTAGAGAGTCTTCTTCATCTTTTAAACATTTGCTTAATTTGGAATTTTAGCCATCAAAGCGGAAATTAAGTTGGAAAATGAAATTAAAAGATGATGAAATTACTGAAACACCCTCGGTTCAAAATTTTCTATGAACTATTTTTTGCCTTTTTTAGCCAATGGAGAAAGAATATGAGAGAGTCGCCGCAGCTATCACTCTTCTCTGCTCTGTCACTTTGTCTTTTTACTATCAGAGAATCAGAGAGAGAGAGAGAGAGAGTGAGAGAGGAAGGAAATGGAGAAGGCGTTAACGAAAGTGACGAGCTTTAAAGTGGGAAGTTCATGGATCTCTAAGAAAGCTAAAGAAGAGCTCTCCAACATCACCAATGACCTCACTGTGAGTTCCTCTTTGAATTGATGATATCTTCTGCTTGATATGTTTCTGATGTTCTTTCGTTTTTTTTTCGTTTCTTGCATGCGATTCTTGTTTGAAACTGATTGTTTTGGTTACATTTGGTCTAATGTTGTGATTAAAAGGCGTTTCTTTTGTTAAGTGATGTTTCGGAATTGTATCAAAAATCATAGATCTAGGGAGATCTGAGATGGGTTTTGCCAAGTGAAGATGGAAATTAGTTAAGATTTTTAGAATTGTTGATACAGAGTCATATCTCTCAGACCAAGTTTTGATTTTGAGTCTTTTACTTTGAAGTTGTTGATGTAAAGATTCCAGTTTTAGCAATTTGATGTAGAAACAAGATCCGATTTTTACCAAGTTGAGACTTTGACATTGGAGAATCTTTGTACTAGTTAACTCAATTCAGCTTTTTCTCAATTTAGAGTTTACATTTTAACTTTCAAGTCATTGTTTACTAGAAAAGATGATTCTTGTTTTGGTAGTAATGTGTTCATGTGCTTGCTTTTTGAGCTAAGAGATCTACACACATTAGACAAGAACCTTGTTTTACTGGAATTTGTGTTCTTGAGTTAGCATAGTTGTGCAAAGATATTAATTATATTATTCTAAGACCATTCTTCAAAACACTCGTCTTTTGATTTGTATGATTGTGTTCATAGGCTTTGCTTTGCTATGAGTCTTTTGATTTGTATGATTGTGTTCATAGGCTTTGCTTTGCTATGAGTTGATAACCTGTTGATGTGCACTGCCTCAAATGGTAATATAATGATCTTGTTCATTTCCAGACTTTCTCCAGTACTGTTGAAGAGAAAGCAAAATGGGTTTTCAACAAGCTTAAAGGTAACATACACCATCTTGTGTTTATCTCACTCATGGCTTAGAAATCAAAGATGCAAAAGTTCCTAATATGCTAAGATGTTTTCTGTGGTCTCTTTAAAACAGGAAAACCACTGAAAAGCTTACCAGATCTTCTCAAAGAATACAACTTACCACCAGGACTCTTCCCAGAGAACATAATCTGCTACGAATTCGATGAGACCAAGAACAAACTCACTGTCTTCTTTTCTTCACCGTGTGAAGTCACATTCAAAGATGGATCAGCGATAAGGTATGCAACACGCGTAAAAGGGACTTTGCTTAGAGGCAAACTGATGGGTGTGGAAGGAATGAAGACAAAAGTGTTGGTTTGGGTTAAAGTCACAACAATCTCAGTAGAGAGCTCGAAGTCTGACAAGCTCTGGTTCACTGCTGGTGTCAAGAAATCTCGATCCAAGAATGTTTACGACACGCCTCATGATGCTATCAAAGTCGTCGGAGAGTTCTAATGATTCTTCCTTCAATAATTATTATCATATTTGATTCATGAATTTATTTGGCTATTTGGGGTTTTATTTGCATTTTGGGAAGAGGTATATTGAAAGGGAATGTGTTTATATAACTCTCATTTTCCTACCTTATCCAAGAATATCACAAATGAGTATCAAAAATATAGTACCACTGAATATTTTAAATCTCGTAACTAATCAAGTTATCTTGGGAATGTGATATTCATATAGAATCGTGACAAGAATGTCGCATCAATAATCAGAGCTTTGTTTTTGTTTCTTAAGTTGATGAGAAGGTTCCACAAGTCACTCAACCGTACATAGATCAGCTGATTTAGACAATTCTGAAGATGGATCTGTATTGTGTTCTTGCTTGGTTCCTGTTACCAACAACGGGTCTCAAGATATCATATATATCACCACCATGGCCTAATTACATTGTGATAAACGTGGAGGTCACTATTTTATAAATCTTTAAAGTATGTAGTTTATGTAGAGGGGTCCCAAACCTAAACACAATTTGTAGCTCATTAACTCAAGAACTTTGTTAATTAGCCGAAAAAACAAAACTTTGGATCATAACATTTAAACCAATGACGTTTTAAAGAAAAGTTAGGAGTCTTTTTAATCATACAAAGTGATCTTACCAAACTCAAACTTCACTATTTGCTTTATGGTCGGCTCAATATAAAACTCACACACACAACATCATATTTTGGAGACTTTTGTACCCAAGAATGTGGTTTTTTTGGCACTATTACACGATTTGCTTCTTACGTACGTATGCGGTATGCATTATTAATCTCTCTTCTTTTATATTCGATTCTTATTTGTTTCCGTTTGCATGATTTTATTGATTATATGTTTTGGTTCGGCAATTCTCTCGATGTGATAAGTGACGACTCGATTGGTTGTGGCAATGAATGAAAAGGGCTCCATGGTTCGGCCCTACGGATATTAAGGATGTGTTGTCTCTTTGGCCCGTTTTCAAAAGTTGTTTGGTCCCTCCAAAAAGTCAAGTTGTCTTTTTTTTTTTGTCACCTTCAAATTTACTCCAATCTCTAAATTTCTTTCTTCTCTATAACAAACCTTTTGCTTTCACCGTTTTACCCAAAAATAATAATTATTTACCAAATCGATTTCATCAACCAATGACCTCTATGAATCACGACGCCATAAATATAGAAAAATTGGAATCCATATTTTAAATAATAGTTTTTTCTGTTTTTTTGGATAGTAATTAATTCGAGTAAGTTATAAATTCACATTTTTTTACCCAAAAAAAAGAAGCAAACAGAGCAGTCATTATGAAAGGTATAATTTTTCTCGTTACCATATAAATAAATAAATTAATATTAACAAGAAAAATAAAATAATTTATGGATAAAACAGACAGAGAGAGTTTACTCTTTCATATCTGCACCGCAGACTTTATACTGCAAAAACAAAAACAAAAACAAATTATTTAATTAATATTTTTCGAGATCTGCTTCAGAGAGGAGAAGACGAGACACAAGAAAATCACAAAAAAAATCTTTCCCATTAAAAGACTGCACCAGAGAAAAATAAAATAAAATAAAAAACAAAGTGAAAGAGAGAAAAACACGACACGATTTTTTTGTATAATTTAAAGTTTTTTATTACAAAAAGATATTTTTCTTTGTCTGTGTGAGTTTGGGTTTGTTCAGTTCTCTCTTTGTTCTCAAAAATCGGAATCGATGGCGGAGAATAAACAAGAAAAAGAACAACCGACGAAGCTAAAACCATCCACCGGAGTTTCACGGCCAACGATTTCACTCCCTCCTCGTCCGTTTGGTGAAATGTTTTTTAGCGGTGGCGTTGGGTTTAGTCCTGGTCCTATGACTCTCGTCTCTAACTTGTTCTCTGATCCTGATGAGTTCAAGTCTTTCTCTCACCTTTTAGCTGGAGCTATGGCTTCTCCTGCTGCTGCTGCTGTTGCTGTCGTTGCGACAGCTCATCATCAGACACCTGTGAGTTCTGTCGGTGACGGCGGTGGAAGCGGTGGTGATGTTGTTGACCCGAGGTTTAAACAGAACAGACCAACGGGGTTGATGATTACTCAACCTCCGGGGATGTTTACTGTTCCACCGGGGTTAAGTCCGGCGACTCTTTTGGATTCTCCGAGCTTCTTTGGTCTTTTTTCACCTCTTCAGGTGTGAGATTCATTAACACCAAAAATCAAAGTTTCGTTTTTTTCTGAAAGTTCTGTTTTGGGTTAATGAAAGTGAAGAACTTTATGAGATTTTCGATTTTTTTTTGTTGCTATTTCTGGTTTTTTTGTTCTCATTCGGTTTATGGATAATGGAAGAAGAAGAAAGAAAATTCAAATGTTCTTCATTATAGGTCAAAATTGGGAAAATTTGACTTTGAGAAATTATGAATGTTCTTTTGAGAGCTAAGATTCTCAGATATATATATGTATGGATTTAGAAAGTAGGAATCTTTCAGGCAAAGAACATCATTAGTAAATGTTTCTCTGACTCTCTTTTCCAAATCTTGAATCTTTAAATTATGTCTCATACTTGGATTTGTTTTGACTTGTGTATATCTTTGGGATATTATGTGTTAACTACAAATGTGAATTTATTTTGTAGGGAGCATTTGGTATGACACACCAACAAGCTTTAGCACAAGTCACTGCTCAAGCAGTTCAAGGAAATAATGTTCATTTTCAGCAATCAGAATCTGAATATCCTTCCTCTATACAACAAGAACAACAACAACAACCACAGACTTCATTGACTGAGAATCAGTCATTTTCTACTGGACATCGATCCCAGGTTCCTGCGCCGGTTCAAGATTCGTCGCAGGGTCAGAGAGAAACTTCGGATATATCTGTCTCTGAGCATCGGTCACAGCCTCAAAATGCTGACAAACCAGCTGATGATGGGTATAACTGGCGGAAATACGGTCAGAAGCAAGTGAAAGGGAGCGATTTCCCTCGGAGTTATTACAAATGTACGCATACAGCTTGTCCTGTGAAGAAGAAGGTTGAGAGGTCTCTCGATGGACAAGTAACAGAAATCATCTACAAGGGCCAGCACAATCATGAACTTCCTCAAAAGCGTGGAAATAATAATGGGAGTTCTAAAAATTCGGATACTGCAACTCAGTTTCAAACCAGTAATAGCAATCTCAGCAAGACTAAAAGGGACCAGGAAACAAGCCAAGTTACAACAACAGAGCAGATGTCTGAAGCAAGTGATAGCGAGGAGGTTGGTAATGCAGAGACTAGTGTGGGAGAAAAACACGAGGACGAGCCTGATGCCAAGCGAAGGTAAACTGAAAAACTGATAAAGTAATTTGACTGTTCCACTAATATCATTCCTTGTTTTGGACTTTCTGATGAGATTAATACAATCTTTAAATGTTGCAGAAATACAGAAGTTCGGGTTACAGAACCAGTTGTTGCTTCATCGCATAAAACCGTGACAGAGCCTCGAATTATTGTCCAAACGAGGAGTGAAGTTGATCTCCTAGATGATGGATATAGGTGGCGCAAGTATGGACAGAAAGTAGTCAAAGGAAATCCTTATCCAAGGTGAAAATAAAACCCCGTTCATCGAGTTTAAAGATAGATATACATCGATCTTTCTTCCTTAATGCTCTTTGATCTAATTCACAGGAGCTACTATAAGTGTACAACACCGGCTTGTGGAGTAAGGAAACATGTAGAGAGAGCAGCAAATGACCCGAAAGCTGTTGTAACAACCTATGAAGGGAAACATAACCACGACGTTCCAGCTGCTAGAACTAGCAGTCATCAGTTAAGACCAAACAATCAACACAACACCTCAACTGGAAACTTTAATCAACAACAGCCTGTTGCACGTTTAAGGCTTAAAGAAGAGCAAATCTCTTGACAAAGAAGAATAAAAAGAAGGCGCTTGAGCTTCGTTTTGGTTAATGAACCTGTTGTGTTAACTGTTTACTCAAATTACCGCAGGTATCTATGGACAAACTTTGATATTACAGTTTCAAAAGGTATTTTATTTCATGTTGGAATCTTTTGTGTAATTTTAGAAGCTTTAGGAGGTAATGTAAAAACCAGGTTCAAGATTCTGGTCTTATGTGAATTCTTTTGTACATGGGGAAAACAAAAATTACAGGGATCCTTTTTGTTCTTGTTATAATATACTATTAGATTTGTGGATTAAGTTTTTTGGGTGGTTATAATAGCAAATGAAATAGTTCACTGAGATTAATGCTTCTAGAGTGATTCTGGGTGATCTAAATTTAGAAATCTGACAAATTCAGAATAAATTTTGATTCAGATTAACCAGTATCATTCAGAGACATTACAAAAGTTTTGAAGTCTCAAGAACAGTAAAGAAGATGAATATACAAAGTTACAACATGCTCTATCATACAAAAAGACCAGATTTTCAAAACACTACCTTTGGAAACCCATATCAACAAAACAAACAGAACCTTTACTTCATCATCATCATCATCATCATCATCATCATCATCATTCATCAGATGTTGTTGTAAGCTACAGAGACCAAGTGAGGAACTTTACCATCATCAAAAGGCAAGCTCACATACTCCCTTGCAAACTCTTCAGCTATCTCCCAAGCAAGCTCGCCATGAACAGCTTTACAATACATATACATCACAGTAGTCGCCGCAAGATTATACAGCGTCAACAGCGTTAAGAACGCAGACGTGATCACAATCTGCAACACAAAGAAAGCATTCGTCCACAACTTCCCACCGTCATCGTCGAGCTGAGCCGAGGCAGCTACGGTACTGATCCATACTAGAACCAATTCGGTTGTAGCGAAGAAGACGATTATAGACAAAGAAACACCTTTCATTCCTTTAACTAAGCTTTTACTTCTCTTCAATGGAGCTAAACCCCAAGCTGCTTCAACAACAACAATAACCCAAGCTAGAATCCAATCCACATAGAGCTTAATCGTAATTGCAATAGAGATAACTGTGACTACCATAGTGAAAGCTTGGAAATAGGGAGAAGCGTAATCGAATTCGAGACCTGGGATGATCTGGATAAGCTTAGTGAACAAGAAAGCTAAAATCCCTAGAATCAGAAAAACCCCAAAAACGATGAAATTGGATGAAGTCAAAGTAGCGAGAAGAGGTAAAAACGAAGCGAAGCTTGATTTAACGGCGGAGATCAATTTCACAGGTCTACCATAGAATCCTTGGAAAACACTATAAGCGATTGATCCAATAGCTAAGAGATTGAAGACGGTTACAACAACGATGTAAGCAATCAGAAGCAAGACCGTCGTTTTGGTGTCGATATCATCGCCGTCATCGTTGTTGTTGTGGAGTCCGCGGAGGAGAGAGACGCTGTTGTGAGAAGCGGAGGATTGATCGGTGATGAGGCGGAAGACGGAAGGGTATACTGTGACGGAGAAGCAGAGGGGAAGGAGGAAGATAACGGAGAGAGCTAAGAAGTGGCGTGAGTGAGCGTTTATGATTCGTTTTGATTCCGATAAGACTACCCAGAGATTCACCGGAGGAGATGGAGTCGCCATTGAAGACGCAAGTTTAGTGGAAGAATCAATCGAGAGGTTCGTGACGAAGACTTTGCTTCAAGATATTGTAATACGGGTCGGGTCGGGTCGGGTCAATTGCTAATTTTTATTTATTTATTTTTTTAACAGTTGATTTTATTATTTTTATTATTTGTTTTCATCAGACTTTTTTTGTTCTTTTGCACTGATTTGTTACTTTCTTCTAATTTCCTACCTAAGAATAAGATACATATTTTTTGTTTTTCGATTTAATCATAACTACTACAGGAATTCTCTAAAATACCATGAAAGTAGTTATTTTCCAAAAATATCATTACAAGTTTTATTTTTCAAAAATATTACTAATATACATATTATTCCAAAAATATTACAAAACTAAAATTAATATTTTTAATATTCAAAACTAGTGAAGTAACTTTAGTCTAGTGGCAAATGATAAGTTTACTGATAAACATGCACCATCACACCAGGGAACGAGTCTCGTTCTCTACATATTTGTAGGGATTAGGTTAATGGGTCAGCCAGTTGTGGCCCAATGTTGACAAAAAAATATTTAAAACTAATTTTTAAATTTTAAACACTAAACCCTACCCCTTATAACTAAACCCTAAATATAAATAGTCAAACCAAACATAAAAAAAAATTTACACTTTCAAAAATCAACTTTTCTATGTTTATGGTATTTTTGGAAAAATAAAATTTTTGTGCTATTTTTGGAAATAAAAGAAAATTGTAATATTTTTGGAAAAAAAAAACTAAAATGATGGCATCAAAGGAAATTTCTCTAAATTTTATCAAATTCTTGATTTTAAATTTCTTAATCATCAGAAATGAAAATGAACTAAATTTTAAATTTCCAACTCATACTACACAACACATCTTAATTATCATACTTCCAAAATATCCAAATTATCATAAAAAAAGTTGGGAGTATTAATTTTATAAAATACTATTTTAATTTAATCAAAAAAATATTATTTCAAATATAATCAAAGACAGTAAGAATACACAGACAGTAAAAAAACAAACAAACTCCATCTATTGTTTCCTATTCTCATCAAACACGTCAACTTAGTAAAAGTGTTGAAAAAAGCCTCAACTTTGCTGGTAGCGAATTAAGTTGTCAATTTTAGTTAATTTAATCTATACTATTAATTGGGAAGCACAACAAGAAGCCAAACAGCCCCCAATTTTTTTAAAAAAATGTCATCAAACTTAAACATGTTGCCAAACAAAATTAATGACAGCAAAATCTTTTTAAAAAATAAATAAATAATAAAAAACAGAAACAACCTATATTTATGGAAATCATATTAATTTTGTTGCCAAAAAAGTGGACAATCAAATTCGAAAATTTACATATGTAACATATTTAATTTTTGAGATATTTTTATACAATAATTTAATATTTAATAAAATCTAATTTAATGGTATTTTATCTATTTGGTATATCTCTTATGATATGGTAATAAATGTATTTTACCTTACAAAAATCATCATATATTTAAAACACAAAAATAAATATGTTATATATTGTACAATAGCATAAAATATGGAGAGAAATAATCAACAAAATTGATAATATGATAAACAATGATAAAATCTTAATAAATAATTTAAAATGTTTAAACAAAAAAAAATCAATAATAAAAATTTGTTTTCAAATATCAATAGAATAAATATTTTATATCACATACAATCTCCTTTCACATTAAAAATCTTCATACTGAAAAACAATCTCGCAACTATAGCAAAACAAAAACACTTTTTGAGATATATTGATTAGAAATGAGATATTTATATATTTCCTTGAAATAAAATAACAAAACCAAAAATAGAATGTGACCAAAAATAAAATAGTCAAATAATCATTCCTAATTATTAACATCAATTTAATAATATATTAACCCCCCAATCTTGCTGGATATTAACTAACATGCAATTAGCATTTAATAATTTTAGAAAACTTCAGGAAATCATATCACATGATTATTATATTTTCCATATAATATAACATTGACAATCCAAAAAAATTAAAAAGTTAATGTATGCTACAAATAAATAAATAAGATCAAATAATTATGATTAAAAATGGAAGCAAATATTTATTTGAATTTCCATAACTTAATCTATATTTACCATAGCTACTTATTAAAATATTTAATATATATTTTATTCAATTGATTCATTTTTTTTTATGATTTAGTTCGAGATAAGTTCTTAGTTTATAAATGTGACTCTTTGGTTACATTTGTTTAAATTTGTGGTAACACAAAAAATAACAATACACTCTAATTACTGGCTATATGTTTCAACAGCCTAATAATTAACGGTATTGGTTTTTAATGTTGTTAATTACACGCTATATAATGTTATTTTAAAAAAACATGTAAATGATGCCATATATATATATGATTTTATTTTAGAGGGAAAAACGGGTACAAAAAGGAAACGGGTAATTCAAAAAAGAAAACCTAAACTATTTCTCATCAAAAACAAGATGATATAAAAATTTGTAAACATATATTCAATTTTAAATTTCAAATATCAAATGACAGGTATGATACATGAATATGAAATTTAAATAGCAAAAGTAAATTTTAAATTACTTAAATATTTCAAATATTGGGACAAATAAAAATGGATACAGAAAGAGAACGAATAATTTAATTAGTTAATTATGTACAATCTTTATAATGTTATTTTTTTTTTTTAAACATGTAACTGATTTCATTTAAAAAAAAATTACAATCATGTCTTAGAAGGAAATAACGGGTATAAAAAGGGAACGGATTATTCAAAAAAAAAAGTACCTAAACTATTTCTCATCAAAAACAAGACGATATACATAATTTGGAAATTTAAATTCAATTTTAACATTCAAATATCAAATGACGGGTATGATACAAGAATATGAAATTTAAATAGCAAAAGTAAGTTTCAAATTACTTAAATCTTTCAAATATCGGGACAAGAAATATCGGATATAAAAAGAGAACGGACGGGTAATTTAATTAGTTAATTTTAGGCTATATAATGTTATTTTTAAAACAGAAAACATGTAAATGATGTCATGTATAATAATAAAAAAATATGATCTTATCTTAGAGGGAAAGAACGGGTACAAAAAAGGAACAAGTAATAAAAAAAGTATATATCAAAATGAATTCTCATCAAAAATAAGACGATATACAAAACTTCAATTCAATTTTTAACTTTCAAATATCAAATGACGGGTATGATACAGGAATATGAAATTTAAATAGCAAAAAATAAGTTTCAAATTACTTAAATATTTCAAATATCGGGAAAAAATAACAGATATGGTAAGATAACGGGTAATTTAGAAAATAAAAATTATTATCTTAACTAAGTCTAATATTATACAGAAGAGAATTATGGGTAACATGCAAGAAGACATATTATTTATTCATATGGGTGGGCCAACATATTTAATTTATTGCACGACATGCATAGTGAACGGATTTGACTCTCTTGACATCTATATTTATGTTATTTTATTCAAAAGTTTTAATGTTTTCTATTGTTTTTATGTGATATAATAGTTCGCAAATTTAATTGATTTCTAACTTATCATTAATTCGATTCACACTCGATCCGGGTTTCTTATCATGTCGACCCGAATATTGCAAATTTTATGATAAACTTAGATTTTGCAATCATCCCCGCACGTACGTGCGGGTCCATCCCTAGTTTTCCAATAAAATCGCAAACAATGAAACATGTCATTAAGTCCACTAACATATCGATTTGACAGTATTAAATCAAGGGAAATTGTAACTGGTGTACCCAGTTAACCATTTATTTAGATATTTAACTTCCATAATTTTTTTATTAGCTCAATTTTTATGTGACAGTTTTCTCCCTATTACCCCCTAAGAAACTAGGACAATGATTTTTGCTTTGTCTTCCTTCTTCGACTACAACAACTAAAGTAGAGAGCTTTGGTTATTTTTTTGGCAAGATCTTTTATCACCACAAAACTTTTGATTTGGTCGATCCAATTTGCAATTTTTTTTTTATTTGGACCTTCACTAACAGGTTCCACCTATTGATCCTCCACTTAACTCTGCCGTTCACTACCAAATCAATCATCAGAACCATCGCTACCTTCCCATCCTTTTGGAGCTGAAACATGTCTTGAAAAGCTTCAAACTTCCGACTCTCAACAACTTAGCTTCTCTCACAAATTCCCACCAGAGCCTTATACACCGTTACTGTAGCTCCGATCTCTTTTCCGGTGGTGTTGGGAGTGGAAAAGTGTTGATTGAGGGTCGTGGAGGTCGAAAGTCTCATGGTGTCTTAGTCTTTCTCCGTTGCGGTTCGGTAGCTGTTTGAAGACTGTTGCAAGATCTGCTAAGAGTATGGAGCAAGACGAAGGTTTTTCGGAACCGCAATATTCGATAAATTGAAATTTATAGAATATTGAATAAGTTAGCATATGAACTTATCTTGTTAATATAAAACTTATTTGTATAACAACTATCTTACCATGTGCATACGATATTATGCATATTTTTAATATGTTATCTAAGAGGAAGAATCATCTGATGGTCATAAATAAAACTTTGGCTACTTCACTCAGAGACATGTGGATAGGAGAAAATCGTTAATTGATCGAATATTGAATAGTTTAGCATGTTAAATTTAAATTTATCAGATATTGAATAAATTAACATGCTAAAATTATAATTTATCGAATATTGAATAATTTAGCATACTAACTTAGCATCTTGATATAAATATTATCCGTATAATAACTATCTTACCATGTGCATACGAATATTATTCAAATATTTAAATATCTTAGCACATAATATATCATTAGTATAAATAGTGTTAGCATTAATTTAACAGATATTATGTAACTTATCGCGATAACAATTTATTTAACATGTTAAAAAATAAATTATCGAATGCTAAAAATAAGTTTATTTAATACACATGTCCCTCTCGAATGCTATAAGTATTGTCAGAACAAGTCAGAAAGTTATTTATAAAATTTAACCTTACACTACACTCTTTTATAGCATATGTCAGAACCTATATATTTATTATTTAGTTAGCTTAGGGTTAGTTGTGTAAATTGGTTATAAGAGAGTAGGGAAAACTAATTTTTCAATTATCGATCATGTTTTTTTCGTTTTTCGATTATTACAGCACCTATTTTTAACAAGCCCTTAAATCAATGTTAACAAATTCCGTTAAGCTATTAAACGACTTTAATTTGTTTTGTGTTTAAACTATTAAATCCTTCACCTATCGAAAAAATCATTTAGTACTTAACAAGCTAATTAATCCCTTGTCGAGATCCTTGGTTTTTCATGATTGAGAACGATTCTAGTTCTTCATAAAGTTTGATTCTACATATATAGAACAGTTCGAAAAATCTCAACAGCCATCACCTCCACCGCCGCGATGGTGCCTTTCTCCTCCGTGATCTTCCCGTGACATTGCTTGCTCCATCTAATCCCAAATTTCTGTTTCTAATTCCCAAATCTCAGTTTCTATTTTATTAAACTGAAACTTGTTGTTGTTTACACAGTGCGATCACAATTCAACGTCTATCTACAGACAATTGAAACAGCATAACGAAATATTACAAAATGTCCAGGATAAGACTCGTCACTCTTTGAACACATTTTTCACTTGACTTAACCAAAATATGACTTACATTTTGGACTTAAGTTTATGGGGACATCAACTTGTATGAGTTGTATCCCACCTTAGTTTTTATAAAATTTCAGATAACAAAAAAATTGGTCGACTATGATGAAATAGAATAGAGCCACAGAAAAAAAAAAACTAATTAGCTATTTGTTTTTTTTTTGTCTTCAATTAACTATTTTTTTTTTGGTTGGGTTTTTGGTTTGGGCTTAGTACTTTTTCACATGTGAGAAGCCAATCTTTAACACGTAGTATCACTTTTATACTAATATATGCATGTTAATCTTTAGGCCTTGAATGGTTGTTGATTTTGGTTTTAGTTTTTACAAAAATCTACTTTATTCCCCATAAAAATTATGAGAAAAGAGATTATCCTAAGTAGAGAATCTAGATTTTGATGGTTTTTGACAATTTGGAAACAAAATCTAAAATCCACTTTTATCAGTTTTTCATTTTGTTAACGTGATTGAACTTTGTTTTTTTCTATTTCTAATTTTTAAAATTATTTTAACATAAAGTGAAATTTAACTAGTTTGACACAAATTTGGCCAAAAATAACTGAATTAACCCTCTGTTTTTGTCATTACTAGAATGACACAATATTTATGTAAAAAGTCCAAAAAACCTAAACCTAAAAAATGACAATTAATAGAAAAGTCTGTCACACATATATTAAGTCTGTCATAATAAAATGAACAAATTTATCTTATTTCAAAAATTAAAATTACGTAAAACATTCAAAAATACATAATATAGAAATAATCAAAACATAAAGTTTATTTTTATCTTATTTTTTTCTACTAAATTTATGAACGAAAATATTAAAAATATATATATAAACTAAATGGAAATTTTATTTATCATAAATACATAAATAAATATTATTTAACAAGTTAAGTTCAAAAATATAATAAACATTATCAAAAGTCGATGGAGAGGAGGAGGAAGAGAGGCAAAACAAAACAAGACGTAACTTCCAAAAACCCTAATTTTTTTACGGTTTTATATGGTAAACTTAACACTTACTCTTAAAAATGTATGTCGCTACACCTTATACAAATCTGTCGCATAACATAGTAATAAATCTGTCATAATCTTTAAAAAAATTTGTTTTAATAAGTAAAAAAAAATCACTATGTCGCTACTCGGAAAAAAAAAAAAACTGTCATAGAACCTTCATTAAAATTTGTTATAGAATCTGTCATAACCCATCAAAAAATCTGTCATTACATGTTACAATTAGGTTGCTACATAAACAAATATTACAAAAAAAAAAAACTGTCACAAGATAAATAAATCTGCCATTACATACATAGGTCATTCTAGCAATTTTTAATAAAGTTTAACAAATCTGTTATCAAGTGACAGTTTTTTAGTAAATTTTTACAATCTGTCATAACCTCACACAAATCTGTCATCACTATAAGTCAAACTAGTAATTTAATTTCTGTTAACAAGTCTGTCAATACACGACAGTTTTTTTTTGGAGAAAAAAAATCTGAAATAACTAACAAAATAAATCTGTCAAATATTTTCACAAATCTGTCATACATTACAAAAATCTGTCGTATATAACAAAAGTCTGTCATCGTTACATTAAAAGTCTGTCATAAAAAAATTAATCTGTCACTAATATTAAATCTGTCGTAACTATTTCCAAACAAATCTGTCATTCAAAATAAATCTGTCATAGAAAATCTGTCATTCTATAATTAATCTGTCGTACAAAAATAAATCTGTCACTACATTAACAACCTTAACGACAGATTTTTACGAAAATTGCTGATTATTTTGTAAAGGATAATATTGGCTTTTTTTTCTTTCCTAACAAAGCAGAAAAGGGCGTTTTTGTAATGAAAAGTACTCATCTAACCCAAATATTTTATAAGTTAGTCTAGTAATTAATCTCTTTATTTGGGTTATTCTAGTTTTTTTCCCAAACTATAAACTATAAACCAAAATCTAAAATCCAAAAGCTAAAAACTATAATCTAAATACCATTAAAAAACTTTGCAAACATTCATGGCCTTAACCTCCCCCACTAGGGTAAGAGGAAAAAACAAAAACAAAAAAAAATCCTAGAGCCCACATAATTGACTTTGTTTGTGCTCATACAATTATACAATTCTCATCTATAATTTTTCATGATTTGTTTGTGCTTTCAGAGTTTTGGACCCAAGAGTAGGGGGATTTATTTTTTTTTTTGTAAAAAAAAGTGTCGGGGGAGTTATTGGATCATTGAGTTTTGATGGATTTGGAAATCCAAAAAAAATCATATGTTATTCAATCATTGATTTTAAAATAACTATCAAAATCATGTGTTATTGGTTGTATAATTTATAAATACTAGTTAAAATCATATGTTATTTGTTTAGTGATTTGTCTTTGGATTTTAAAATCTGCAGTATGTTTTAGATGGATTTGAAAGAATTTGATAGTGTAAAAGAGAAGGATTCAAATCTAAAGATAAAACATGTTACTGTATTTCAAAATTCATGTATTTTGATTTTAAAAATAATAAGGATTCATAAATTCTACGTAGATTTACAAATCAATAAATCAATAACACCTCCTTAAGTATTGGATTTTGATGAGTTTTGGACTAGTATTTTTATTGTTGTTTCGATTTTGTTACTAACCGGTTTTTTTTTGGAGGACCGAGCTTGTACCTCTTTTAACATTCCTATTATTGGTGGACGTTGCGAAATTGAATCACTAATGAATAAACAAATCCTAAATGGAATTCCTTGTTACTACTATGTTAAGCTTTTTGTATATTTTACAAACTCTTTCACTATTACTAGTTTGAGAAACTGTGAAGAAGATTACCGACTCGGTAAAGAACAATGGTCGCATGTGTTAAAATTATATATGTCTAACTAATTTATTAATTTGAATCTACGAGATGACTCAGATTTAAATGTATTTTATTAAATTGAATTGTCAACGTCTTTTTAGCGAAAAGACATTTTTGGGCCTGTCCATAGCTGCAACAACACAACGCCACTGGCGACCCCTTTGTTTGATTTAAGATAATGCCAACAAAAAGTATGGTGAGTTAAAAATTGGTATCTAGATAAAATGAAAACAAAAAGTAAGGATGTAATAATCCAAAAATTAGTTCTCTCACCAGCAGTAACGTAAAATTATATTTCTGACCCTGATTTGATTTAGCCAAAACAAACAAAAGAGAGTAGGATACGTAACACTGTTCATAGCGTTCGATAAATTATTTTTAAATATGTTAAATAATTTGTTATCGCGATAATTTACATATTATCAGTTAAATTAAGACTAACACTATTTATTTGTGATTGATAGAATTTGATAACAATGTTCATCCGTGATTAATAGCATTCGATAACTTATTTTTGAACAGGTTAAATAATCCGTTATCGCGATAATTTATCAACCCAAACCTCTAATTTTGTCAACCCAAACCGTTAATTAAAAAATCTAAACCCTAACCACTACTTTGTCAACCCAAACCGAAATTATATTTCGTTTAATTACAAAAATTAAACCATAACCACTATTTGTCAACCCAAACCAAAATATAATTTCATTTAATTATAAAATCTAAACCCTAACCAATATTTTGTCAACCCAAACCAAAATATAACTTCGTTTAGTTACAAAATCTAAACTCTAACCACTACATTATAAACTTAACATACTAAATAATTTTTAGTGTTAAACTTAATATGCTAAATAATTTATTAACAGTATAAATGATATTGTATCGCGATAAAATTATAAGTTATATGGTAAGATTGAAATTATTCTGATAAATCATTTATTATCGTGTTGAATCATTGTATCATATTGTAAAAGTTAAAAACTGATGACGTATAAATGTTAGATAAAAAAAATATATAATTTATTGATATTTGTTACGTTATCTTGCTAAACTATTTGTTATCATATATAGGGGTATTTTTGTCTGAAAATTTAGAAGCTAAATAAAATTTTATTGAAGAGAGATATTTAATTTTCTTTTTATCTGGGTCTACAGATTGTAGTTTCCCTAAAAAGTAACCCATCTAATAAGCACATATTCTTCGGGGAGGATGGTTGGGGCGAAGGAATTTTTCTCGATCATTATCTCAATATCGTTTTTTGTTTTTTTTGGGTTACATGTAAATGTAAGAGCAAATCTTCCACCACTTTAAATGGAGAGCCAAACCAAAAACATATATGCTTTAGAGAGAAGAGAGAGAGAGAGATGGGCAATATGATAGGCGCATAGATGGGAAGAATCTCAGATAAAAACAATGACACTTTTTAAAAAACAAACTATACATATAACATATAACTTATAACACAATATCATTAAAAAAAAATTTGAAATGTTAGATTTGAAATTAATAAAAATGACATATGTAAAAAACATAGAGTGTTGTGAGGCAAAGTTATGAAGAAACATTGTCTTATTATATAAAAAATCAAAAGGGACAAATAAGCTAAAATTTTAAAGGAGAAGAAATGGAAAAATTCAGTGACAGAAATTCCCAAAATGTATATCAAAAGACATACTTTTATCCCATATATAACTCAAAAACTGACAACACAAAAACCATAAACATGTTCATCCCAAAACAGAAATTGAAAAACATAAGCATTGAAAGATGAGGTTGAGGATCATTTTTAGACATATTGTACGAATTAGTGTTCACCTCAACATTTTTCAGAATACCATTTAGATAGGGTCAGATATATGAGTTTTGTCTGATTGCCAAAGTTGAAAAAACAAAATCAGCAAAATAATTAAAAGATTTAAATCCTCAGAAAAAATAATAAAATAAATAATAAAATGAATAAATGAACGGAAATTAATTGACAAAGCGTAGATGTAAGTTCTTTTTATACAAATAAAACATTCAATATTAAAAAAAAAGAATTTTTAGTATAATACATAAATACTTTAAAAGTTCAAAAGTTAAATACAACATTACATGTGTTTTGTAGCATATACTGTATTTGTAAAAATTATTTTGAATACATCAATTAACAAAAATACCCAGCCTACCGGATTTTTCCCTACCTGTATTGAACGTCGAAGAGAGGATGATGTCAACATCTCTAGTTAATTAGACGACCGTGCATTAAGGTGTATATATATATATATACACGTCTTAGAGTATGTACGATAGTGATATTTTGAATAGGAGTCAAAAAAAATAATTTAATTTTTTAAATAAATGGATAACTAAAATGTTTCTCCAAACAAAAGTGTCTAAACTCAACTTTTATATATATGCAATACTATATTTGCTCCACAGACATTTTTCCATTGGATCAGACCACTTTATCGATCCCACCTCTTTAAAATACATCTCACCTCTTTAAAATACATCCCACCTCTTTAAAATACAGAGACTGATAAAAGGATTAAAAAAAAAAAAGAGAGCAGAGAAAAAACCTCCAAATTTGCGAAAGCTACCGATGAAGATTGGTTCATCTCAGAAAGATGGGGCAAGCAAGGTGTGTTTCCTTTAGTATTCATCTCTTCTTTTTTTTTTTTACTCCAGCTACTGTGAAACATTGTCTCTTCACTTCTTCTTCTTATTCTTCTTCCTTCCCATCGATATTGATGGATAATCATATTCATCTCTTCTCTTCTTCCCTTTTTGTGGCTTTTCTTCTCCTCCACCACTCGAACTACAAATTGCAAACCCTAATCATTAAAGGATCACACTTGTACCCAAATGTTTTTCCATCGATATTGACGGTGACCACTCTTAGCGTGAACATGATTGTTTTAAACATTGAATCCAGCGCCTGCACCAATTAATGTCCGGATCGGAGTTAGAATCTGAGGTACCTCAGTACCTGACGAGGATGTTGATGTTAAATCTTAGGTTTTTGTATCCAAATCGGAGGAAAAAGATAAACAAGCAACCACCTCTTTTCCTGAGAGTTTAGAAAACGATAGGGTTTTACCAAAAATTATTTACGAATATGGAATCACAACACACGTTTCATCTAGTCCTAATAATTATAAATATCCAGACACTTCTAAAATTACTAATAAGTTGTCTCTTTAAGTTATTGAATGAAATATTGTGTTAGACAAATTAAAAGATCTTAAGAAAAACGTAATAGAGAAGAATCTCTTCGATTCTTTATACATACCTAACAAATCCGATACAACAGTAAAAGAAAATTTTGAAAATCTTATAAATTATAGTATTTGTGGTTGTGTAATGACGAGTAAAGAATCTATTTGTATCCGAGTTTTTAAGTTTTATAGAAGTTGTAGCCTAGTATATATTTCTTGCTTCTCCCAAAGCTTGTACGTGATTGAGTTGTTTTGATTCTCTTTTACTTGGAAAGAACTTTATGCCGATGGATGACGTGAGAATTCCGATGACTGAAAAAGAGATTTCTCTACGTGTGATCTTTTGGATCCAAACACGTTGTTCAGTGACGTCAATAATAACCCTTATGTGCAGCCACTAACCGATGATGAGTTTACTGCTAGTTTGAGTCATGTTTAACCTAGCTAGGTAAATCTGATTCTATGTCTGAAAATAAGACATCTATACCATCAAGACAAGTGGTCTTATAAGGAAATCATTTGTGTATTTTAATCTCCTCTTGAATTGTCAGCCCAACATTTTGCCCGATCCAAATAGAAAAGTTGTGCCCTAACTGTTTTTGTTTCACAATCTATATATTAGAGTTAATTTGGGTGTTTTAAAAGTATATACCTAGATAAATAAAAAATTAAGAATCTAGCATCACTCTTTTATTAATTAGTTCTCTTTCCTCAATTTTTTATAATGACAAAAATATCCTTCGGTATCTAACAAATGATTTATCGTGATAATGAAATAAGTATCGACAATATTATTTATCAAATATATAAGTAAAAATATGTGATAAGTTGGATGAATAACTATTGAATACCGTGATAACAAAAAATATATCAATAACTTAATAAATTTATCGTGTTAAACTATATTGTAACGCGATAAGTTATGATTTATGTGATAAATTTATATTTACCGTGTTAACTTATTTACTATATCACATACAAAGTATTATGAATTTTATGTTAACCCCTACTATATAATCATGAATATCAACAATAGAAATAACATGTTAAATAATAGTATATACCGCTAATTATGATAAGATAAAAATATAATTACTCTATCAAAATTGGGTTAGACAATATGGTAAAGATAATAATAACAGTAATGAACAAAAAAATTGAAGACTCATAAATATAACACAACATATTGAATCATATTGTATCATGTTACACTACGATTTATATGGTAAACTTATCATTATCATGTTAAATCATTTGTTATTGTGTTAAATTATACCGTTAAAGTAAAAAGAAACAAACAAATAATTTATGGATATCTGTTTGTTTTACTGCTAAAAATTTTGTTAACCCTTATAAGGCTATTTTGGTCTATTTTACACTAGTAGGAGAGAGAACTAATTAAAAAAAGACTATGGTTATTTAGTTAATTTTTTGATCTTTTATGTCTATAGAATGGTAATACCCTAATTTAAATAAATTATTTTACTAAAAAACAGCCTTTGGTAACATTTTTCCAATTTGCTAGTCTTATATAACTTACAATTCATCATTAAATTTTTTAATCTGACTGAAACACTCCATTTCTATCACCAATACAAATGTTGTTAAAGCACTGTTATCATCGAGGGTTTTTCACTGAGTTTCAAACAATCAAAATATTGTAAAAATGAAATAGTAGGAAAGAGAACTTTAGAGACTCTTGAGTCTTGACACACTTGTTTTTTTTGTGAGTCGTTCAGTTTATGTTTTAGAATTAAGATTTAACTAAGTAACCAATTATATAAAATTATTAATATTTAATTAAATACCTCTTTCGCATAAGGACACGTTCTCAAGCCCGATTCAAAGGTTTCATCAAGCTATAACTTTTGCTACCCCAAACCAACAAAAGAAACATATAAATCAAGTTGATTTTTGGGACCATATTTGGAGTAAATATGCATGTCATTTACACGTAGAATTGGGCGATATAAAAAAATAAGTCTCACGAGGTGCTCTAACATGTACTGGACTTTTAAAAATAATGATGATATTATTTCCTTTTTAGGGAAATAAAAAGAAGAAGGGAAATTTTAATACGGAGGAGAGGAACATGATCGTAGGTTACAGTTTCTTGCTGCTAATCATGTTCAGCATCATAGCAGTCGATAAGGCCGCCAACGTTTCATTACGGTCTTGCGGCCTCTCAGCAAATTACAACTCCCCATCACAGTGTTTTGACAACGAGTCTTGTCGCTCATTCAGTGGTGGTCAAACGAACTTGAATTTGAAGCCGTCGCCTGTTTCATATCCCACGAGAATTAAGGTCCCTCAAGTGTTCTTTAATTTCCGGGGAGATCAAGTACGGCACAACTTTGTTAGCCACCTCCGCGATGCCTTCCAGAGGCACGATATTGAATTCTTCATTGACGAAGACGAGAAGAGAGGCGAAGACCTAAACAATCTATTTGTAAGAATCGAAGAGTCGAGCATTGCACTAGCCATCTTCTCTACAAGGTTTGTCTACTATTCTTTCACGTTCTCAATGTGATGTTAATTATTTCATTAGTATTAGATGCACATAAAATTCAAGAATCATTATCGTTGTATTAAGTATAGGTATTCAGAGACAAAGTGGTGTTTGGACGAATTAGTAAAGATGGTGGAATTAGTGGATCAAGAAAAGCTCATAGTCATACCAATCTTCTACATGGTGGAGCCAAAAGATGTTAGAAACCCGAAACTTAGCAATGAATTTGGTAAAAACTTCTGGACGCTCGCGGAAACCTCTAGTGGAAAACAGATCAAGGAATGGAAAGAAGCCTTGGAGTCCATCTGCAGTAAGATGGGTTTGCGTTCAAGCCATGAAAGGTACTTCCCCTTGCTTTTTATGCTCTCTATAGTAAAATATATATGCATATGCGCGTGGTAAGATGAAATTTTCTTTATGCTATAAGCAATAAGCGATAAGATGGGTTTGATGGATTAAAGTATACTATATTTTGACAGCTCTGAATCTGATTTCATCAAAAAAATTACTCTGGAAGTTAGCAAAGTAATTGGACTCAAGGAAGAAGATAAACTATTTTCCGGGGAAAATGTAAAAAAAGAAAAGCAAAAGTGAGTTAAGAACAGGCAATCAAGGATTCAATTCTGGCTAGGAAAACACACAAATTCATATTTCACAATCTTCAAGCTTTAACCGATATTTCCCCTTGTAGTTTTAAATTTTGTAAATTTAGATTTTGAGATGGTTTCTCCGAATAATGTTTGCTGAAAGTGATGAAGTAGTCATCATAATGTTTAGTGGAAAAATGGGTTAAAGCTTGAAGATTGTTGATATTTTCTCCCGAATAATGTTTGCTGAAAGTGGTGAAGTAATCTTAAGCGTCTTTTTCATTTCTTTGATGAGTTTAAGTATTAAGTTTTGCCGTTTTGGTGAGTTTGGGACTAGTTTCGACTTTTGTTTCGATTTTGTTTCCAATATTGTTTGTATTGGAGTACCGAGCTTGTACCTCTTTTAATGAGCTAGCTAGTATTAGGTCTTTGTGTTTGGGTACTTGGGTATTTGGGTATTTGGTTAAGTTCAGTTCAGTTTTATTCGGTTATATTCTAGAGTTTGGAGTCTCATTCCGCTATTTTTATAAGTTTTGGTTCGGTTTTCAATAGAGTTCTTCTATGTTCTATTTCAATTTGGGTATTTTTGATTTTATGAATTTGAGGATAATAAACTGTTGAGTTTGGATGTATTATACCTTTTTTTATAGGTTTGTAACTTTTTGTGGTCGCAAAATCTTATATATACAGCTAATGGGACAATTTTAGTTTTTAAAAATAATTTCAAGTTATAAATATTTTAGATTTTATTGATATAGTTCATAATTAATTGGAAATGACATAAATTTTTTTAATGTCTAGTCTACTTTAATTTACCTTGCGCGTTAACGATATAACAAATAGATATTTGAATTAACTATATACCAGAAATTGTAGCCGGAGTTTAAAATATATTGAGAATGTTGGGATGAATCAGGGAAAACTAAAAACTACGTTTGCAAACCAAGAAAATATATTTATTCACATGGTAACATGATTAAAAAATGTACCTGTATGAATGAAGTGACGCTGCTTTGAATACGTAACCAGTCCACCTGACCTTCAACAATGAAGAGACGTGACCACATAGAAAGGTTTTATCAACACTTTAGGGCTCCAATGAAGATGGAGGCAGCATCGTGGATGGTTTTCACGACCAACGTCTCTGTTTTTTCTGTGATGTTCAAAGCAGAGGCAATAGTGTTTGAGTTTGATGAAAAGATGAGGTTTTTGTGAGGCTGCAATTGTAAACTCATCTTTCAAATTTGACGGCCACGAGGAAGAAGACGACGCAGAATTTTTGTATTGGTCTCTTTTGGGCCGAATAGTATTGGGCCAGTTCCACAAAAGCAGCACAAACTTAACTTCGATAGGTATAACTTAATTTTAGGTTAATTCTAGGGGTTTCTGATGCAAAACGTGTCTCTCACGGAAATACCTAGACTTTCGTATGCATCCCAGTGTTTAGACACGATCCTGTTTGGAACTCACTGGAAGCTTCGACATGATTTCTTGTAACAAATCGTTGTTGATCATGAGTATATCAATCTCTCTTCTTCTTTTTTTTCCTTTTTCCATCGATGCTGGATCATTATATTCATCTCTCTTCTCTTCTTTCTCCAGCTTTGAAACGTTGTCTCGTCACTTCTTCTTCTTCTTCCTTAATCTAGGCGAAGACGAAGCAATCTTGCCTTCTTTGTCGCTCTGCTCTTCCATCAACATGGATTCTCTCTGTGTCTCTTATAAGTTATAACAACAACCACTTATTATTATTGCCTACTTTGTGTCTTTACTTTAATCATAAAAACTATTATCTTCCTTACCCAGACGACTGATTTACGCAGTTATCATTAATTAAATCGATAATCAAATATCCAAATAAATCTGAATATATTTTGACGCTGCACAACAAATTACAGTTCCCCATTACCGTGTTTTGACGCTGATCAGTCTTTTTCCTCATTCAATGACAGTCAAACGAACTCGAAGTTGACTCCGTCGCCGGTTTCACGTCCGACGACGAGAATTGCGGTAGTTTAGCATTGTAAGAGAGGCAAAGACCTAAAATATATATTTGTAAAGAATCGAGAAAGTCTAGCATTGCACTGGCAATTTTCTCTACTAGGATTGCATGTTTTCCTATCCCGCTCTCAATATCTTTACCAGAGATGTGTATCCTAGCATATGAAAACACACACACATACATAAGATAAGATTCAAGAATCATATTCATTGTATTAATTTTTAGAAGTAGACTCGCGCAATACGCAATATATACATATTTAATGTATTTTTTTCCAAAAGCGGTAACAAACACTATACATCATTTTTCTTAGGTATGTCATATCTCTCTCTCATAATCAATTGATGAAATGTAATTAAGAATTTTCTCTGGTCAAGTCATCTATCTAATACCTCAGCTACTCTAGAGGAGCTTTGGAGAACAGTCTCGACACCAGAGCCACCAGTATATTGATCAAAACCTCTGAGACTACGGCGAAAACTACTTACAGATCATTGAGAATGGTTGTGGCATTAGTTCCCCAACAATTTTAGGTTTTTAAAAATAAATCTCTAACGCGTTTGATGATTTAGATGTGTAAAATTATAAAATTGGATTTGGGATTGTGATTTTTTGGAGTAATCCCACGGTATTTGCTAAGAAGGAAATAAGATTGGAAGTGAATACCCTAGAGAACCAAGTTAAATAAGAGTTTTTAACGTTATTCAAAATCAGTGATGAAGAACTTGGACAAGAACACTCACCATTTTGCGAGTTAGTGGTTAGACACAATAAATAAACTCTACAGGAACATGTAAAAGATAAGAAAAATGAAAAAAAAAAAAAAAAAAAAAAAAAGAACAGAGGAGAAAATGAGGGAACTGGAAACTAAAGAAAACGGGGGTCACATGCTACTGTGATGGAAGCAAAGAAGAACATATATAGGTTGGTGTGAATTGTGAGTAACCTTGGCTTCCTTGACACAATTAGTTTCATCAAGCTTTGCATGTGTTGACTAAGAAGATGATGATGAATATTAGAATTAATATTTATATTTGTAGAAACTTAGAAAGGCTCTTCCATTTAAAGGCGTGTTTTGTTTAGTTTACCATATGCTAGAAATCCTTCGTTACCCAATCATGCAAAAATTTTCTCTTTACCAACAAGAAAAACGATTATTGGTCTTTAGTTCCTCCAGCAGATTGGACAATTATGTAAGTAATACTTCTAATGATTTAGATGGTTTCTTAATTAGAGATAAATCTACTTAAGTTTATAAGGTTAATATATATGTTTTCTTAACACCAAATCTATGTAAATAGGGTAATCAAAGAACACATGCATGTATATGGATTTTGTTTAAGTGGTGAGGGGCAACAAAAAGTTAAGGAAACGAAACGGAAACAAAAACATTGAGATGACAAGGGAGAAGGGAGAGGGCAACGACGAAATGTTCACGTTGAATCATCGTTTCAACTTTCAACAAAACATTACAAATTGAAGTTAACTTATCATCATCATTATATTGACATTCTTAAGAATCATATTAAATAAATTTTGCTGGAACTTGACAGTATGAGCTAATTTCACATAGAAAACCACATTCAATAGTCTTTTGCTAAAGTATTCAAAACATTTCTTTGCATGTGCTTAAGGTTAATGAAAATCTCAGAAAAAAACCCCAAGGTGACACCAGCTCCCACGTAACCCCAAGGTAAACCTTGAAAATTTTGTACTTCCACTTTTATACCTGAAGGTGATAATATTGCCAACATTCCTGGGGCCACAATATTTAACAAAAAAATTTGTTAGCAGAACAGTAATCAACGTTTGATTTTTATAATTTAAACATGATCGTATATAAATTAAAATCAACAGAGAAAAATAATCTAAAATTTTAAAGGAGAAAAAATGGAAAGATTCAGTGATAGAAATTCCCAAAATGTACATCAAAAGACATACTTTTATCCATTACTTACTAATAAAATGAGTAATTTGAGGCTACTCAAGCCATCCAAATCAGCTTTTCAAAATTCTACTCTAAGATGACACTTGGCATAAGACAAAGTTTAATCCTAATTCTTCGAAAATCGAACGTTCTTCGTCAATTGATAGACTCTCCATCTTCATCAGTTATCCCAACTCCAAAATAAAGTCTTCCTTCCTCCTAAAATCTCTCTTTTAAGCTGTATATGTCTCTTCCTCTTCAGTTCTCTCTTTCTTTCTTCCCGTAAGAAAAAGATCCTATGATTCACACCTTTGATCTTTAATCTCCTCTCAAGCTCTCCTTTTGTTATTCTGCTACAATTTTTTATGAGATCGAGATCTGCAAATCTGTTCTACAAGTGTTGTTACCACGACCTCCTCATCACACATCCCTCTCAACTGACTCAGATTGGAGTTTCGTATAGAAGATGGTTGTTGATAATACAAGGTTTAGGGTTTTCACGTTTTAGCAACGATTGAGTTTTTCTTTTAAAGTATATGATTATTTTTTTCAACAAATCTTACCCTATCACACATCTCTTGGCTGGGTTTGAAATTTAAGAGTCAAGGAGTCAGAGATGGAATAATTGGAGTGCCTTTTTACAGCTCTGATAATAGGATCTTCAGTGGAAACCTGCGATTTACTCTTCCTTGATATTATCACAGAATTTATTGCTTACAGCACATAAGAGCTTTACCATCATGAAGCATTGATGATCAGCAATGAGATCAACGTGGTAAGGTACCTTTGTTTTGTTCCGTTGTTTCCGTTCCATTTTCAGTGTGATTGGAATTTCCAGACTTTGTCACTTTTGTAAACAATAAAAATGTAGTCTTTTAAAACTCTTGACAAACTCTAGATGATTTCTAACAAGCAATGACAAATTATATGATGGTAACACTTTCTCTGTTTTTTTTTTTAAAACCAAACAAAATATAAAAAAATTCTCAGATTTAGCTCTTACGCTTCATCTAAGTTGGTAAAAGTTATAGTCTAAGTAAAAAAAAACTATGTAGATGTACATAATTATATACTACAAGAAAAACAGGAAATTACTATGACAGTTTGGGTAAAAATATGGTAGGAAACAAACATTTCTTTCGAATTCCTTTAAAAAAAAATGGTAGGAAATCGCCCGTAGGAAATCGAGGATAGAAAGATATTGGTAGGAAATTTCCTACCAAAATCGTGTCGAAGGAAACTGTAAAGGTAATCTTGAAGGAAAAGTGAATGATATTTCTGACGCGTTTTCTACCATTAGTGAGAAGGAAAGAAAAACGTTTCCTTCTAATTTCCTACCAAAACATTGCCTTTACCTACCAAAATTTCGCCTTTACCTACAAAACTTTACCTGAAGGTATTTGGTAGGAAATTTTCCTACCAATTTCCAACCGCGCTTTTTTTTACACTATTTGTTTCCCTTTCCTTCCAGATTTCCTACGAAGGTAATATTTATATGAATTTGATAGGAAATTTTCCTACAACTTTCACACACGCATTTTCGTAGTAAACTCGCTTATGCTTTCCTACCGTTGCTGTTTTTGTAATAAATGCGAAGTATTTTAGTAGAAAATATTTCCTTCCAAATATTTTGTAGGAATTTTTGTAGGAAATAAACATGTTTTCTTTGCTCGATTATTTACAGTTCTGTTACTTGGAAGAATTACTATCCAATGTCGAGTTTCGTCATCTCTCACCGTTGGAAGTTGCTAAAAAATATATGTTAATATGATGGTGAGATAGAATTATTAATTGTCATGTATAAGGTACTTCTCCGCTATAAATTGCTTCAGCCTATTTTTAAAAATTATTAAGTTTGCTTCTAACTAAACTTTCAAATTTTCAAAGCTTCATGAATGAGACGGGCGATTTTTCAGCGGAGTATCTGCAGAGGATGGAATAGCAACTACGGCTAGAGACCATATATTTCATAATTTCAATGTAAGTGTTCTCCAATAACATATTAAATCATGTAGGTTTCGAAAAACACTGACTGGTTCATTAGAAAACATAATGAAACTATTTGCATATAAATTAAGCCTCAGAAACAGTTATTGGACTTGCCTTTTCCTGTTGCCCTGTATCATTAGTTCAAAGACTTTGGTTCGTTCCATTTGTATCCGTTTTAAGTATTTGTCGGGGTTATGGTGATTGGTAGGCGCCGAAACGAGGTTGATAGTAAAAGCCAAGTTTTTAATTAATGAAGATCAATGTAACTTTAAGTCAAAGTGTGAAAGGAACTTTTTCATTTATTTTCTTATGTTCTTATCTATGTTTCATTTTATATACTTATTTCATGAACTACCTATTTAAGAGCTGATTTCATTAACTACCTATTTAAGAGCTGATATTGTAAATGTAAATAAATAAAATGATGAACATACAAGGTTTATTATGGTAGTGTGAGACGTGCAATCCGTTATTTAGAGAACATTGGTCGACCAAAATTTTACGTATCTCAAATAACTAATGGGCTTTAGTTCTTATGCTATTTTCCATTTTGATGTTTTGGAGAAATATACGGTTAAACTGATTAGATTATATGACTTTTTCCCAAAATTTTAACATAATAACCAAGAACTAATAATGTTTATCTAGCACCACCAGCAACAGCAAGACGTGTACACTTTGTTTCCAACCAAGGAATAATAACGTTGGGGGTTTTAATAACACATTCATACTAACATATAAGTTCAATTGTTAATAACACAAAAATATATCAACTACCAAATATGTAAGACCGGGCGAAGCCCGAATTATCCTCTAGTATAACTCAAAAACTGACAACACAAAAACAATAAACATGTTTTAGGGTTTCAAGTATGGATGTATATTTTTAACATGTTTTTTTACGTAAGCCTATTTGCCTTTTATTTTTAGGTTTTACTAATATTTTAGGTTTTTATAAATAAATTTCGATTATGATTGTAATATTTCATTTTTTTTTGATTTTAGTTAAATAAGGGATATTCAGAAAATTGAAAGCTATGAGTATTTTTTATTAAGAATAAAACCGTAATTAGTTTCTGAGAGCGAACGTGAGCTTGTTTGACTACTCTTTTAATAATTTAGATTAGAAAAAGAAACAAAATCAACGAATCAAAGTTTTTATATGTAAATGGAAAAGATGGCATAATCACCGGAGAAAGCCACCACACAGTAAAAAGAAGAAGTTCACCAAATAAAAGAGTTATCACATCTAAAGAAAACAAAACCCTAGAGGACACAATTACGCAAACCTGGATTGGATGATACAGAAAATGAAGCTCTAATCATACAAAGGCCCACAAAGAAAATGAAAGAAAATAGTTGATGATGATTTGTCGTTTAGTATATATTTTTTATCAGTATTCTTAAAAAAAACAAAATCTATTCATGTAACGCAATCACTATTTTAAACTTACAATAATATACAGAAATTGTAGTTTATAAAATTGATTTCTTATACTTATAATCATTTTCTTAGATTAAAATGTTTAAATTAATATTAATCTATGATCACATTATCACAAACATTCTATATACCATAAATTATTAAATTTAAATTTTCACTTCTCGCAAGGTAATTAACCACGCGGGTGTTTCCTAGTATACTGTGAAACATTCTATAAGTTTATATCGCATACGGAGCATGATTCAGTCCCAGGGATTTCGTCTTTTGGTATTTCCCTGCAAAAATACCAGGTTTATTCAAGGGCCAAGTGGTTGGTAAATAACTAAATATCGATCTAACAACAACAGTCTTTTTTTTTTCTTTGTTTATTTCCATTTATTTTATACAGTCCTTGAAAATTGCAGAAGAAAGAAAATATATGTGTATACATACACTAAATAATATTATATATTACTATGAGTTATATTTTATAACAAATAACGCGTTATTTTGTTGTTTTCTCCCTCAATCTCTATGCCTCTCTCTTTCTCTCCTGTTCTTTTCTTTTTCTCTGTTTTTTTTGTCTTATGAAAAACGACAAACTCGTTGGTAAGCAATATCTATATGTGTATTAATTGTTTTAAAGGATTTTTTTAGCACCCTTCTTTTTCTCTTTCTTCAATTTTTTCTTTTTCTTATTAATTTAACTACGAAACAAACCCCTAAAGTGGAGTGTTTTGAACTAGATATGTGTGTAATCAACTCTGTTTTGATTTGATGATTATTAGGGAAACTAGATTATATTAATCTTTTTTTTCTTAAACCCGGAAAAGGTCTCTCTTTTATAATTTTTACTATCCGAAAAATATACCTTGTTACTCTCTTAGTTGTCATATATATTGTCGTGGTGTAGATTATGACTATCTCAAATGAAATTAGTAAAGATAGCTTCTTACGTACTGGATATAAAGCTTCGTAGTAAACTTCGTAGTGAGCTTCGTAGTAAGCTTATAAGTTCGTTAAACTTTTTTTTATTTTTTTTGGTTAGTTCTGTTACGCCGTGCATATAACGTAAAAAGAATGACATCTAGGCCATCGTTCGGAACTCTCGTACCTACCACATCCAATGGTTAGACTATGGGTATCTTTAATCACTTTTTAACATAAATTTAATATATTTTTTTGTAAAGAGAGACGACTTTAGTTAAATTCACTCTCTCTCGTACCACATATTATAACCTATATTCACTTTCTCTCGTTCCGAACGATGGCCTAACAAACAGACAAGCTAGCATTTCTGAATTCAAAAAACTTGGGATAAGTTAGATATGTATCACAACAAAAGAAACAAGATCATAAGAAAAAACACAAGAATCAACAGTTAAAACCAAAAAAACTTGGAATTTTTCATTGACATTCAAAATCTAATTTTAATACGCATGTTCTTACCTGGAGGTGCTCTAAAAGTCTTGAGAATCTGATAACACTTACCTTAATGATTTACTATGGTTCAGAACTGTTTTTAGACTAATCAGGTTGTTGCTTTCACCTTCATAGTGTTAAAACTTGTCCAAGTAGTAAACTGCTTACAGTTAATTTGTCCCTGTGTCTGTAAATTTTGCTTTCACCTTCATAGTATTATTTGTGTGTAAAATGTTTCACTTCTATCACACCAAACTAGGAATCTAAATCCCTAATCGTGAAAGGATATAACTTTTTTACCAAAAACTAATATGTCTTCATTGAAATGGTCAACTAGGTTTTTTCTTAAACAACGTTTGTTTAACTTAATTTTCAGAAATTCCATTCGTTAATCAAATTAGTTTCTAAAGAGAATTTTTTAGAAGAACAAATCAAATATAGTAAAGCAATTAATATGAAAATGTATTAGCCTCTGATATTCTCATATATATCATGTGACCGAGCTTTTGATACATTCCCTTTGTTCTACTTTTGCGTGAAACATATACATCTACGACAAAACCAACTTTTCAATAGAAAACCGTATTATTTAGGAAAATAAGATGAAACATAGTTGACCAAGCTAAAAACAACATGTCGTTGAATCTTATAACGGAGTAATTAACAACATGTCATTGTACATACTTTTTAAAGAGATTAAAATGCAAACCATTCATAAAACATGTTGTTAATAGACTAACATTTGTTAATTGCTCTGTTATCGGATTTAACGACATGTTGGTTTTGGCCTGGTCAATTCTGTTTTATGTTTTAATTTGCAAGTCAATGTATATATACGGTTTAAATGTACTGCGTGAAAGTTCATGGTTTAATTGGCGTAAATGACTGAGTTGATGATTTAATGGCATGTTTCCCTTGTTCAAATAAAACGGAAACTGAAGACAAACTTAAATTTATTTGCAATTGTTGTTTTTCTTTACTGTCCGGACCGAATGAATGAACTTTTCTTGTAAGATGAGTTAATCTAAGAAAACCATAATTAATAACCTTACCTTTACCTTTCATCTTCTTTCGTTTGTCTGGGACAATGATTTGTTTTCACTGAGCAGATCTATAGAAAACAGTTAATTTTTATTTTTTTTGAAAACAATTAAACTTGTCAAAAACAATACACAAGTCTTGAGAAAGACAAATCGAAATCCGTTCATCTCCTCTGTCTCTTGCAATAGTCATCTTCTTGATGTTTTTTTGAGTCTTCAACTGTTGACGATTAGATGTCGTGACTGTGGGTTTCTTGATTGTGGACTGAAAGAGGAGCAAGTGACAATGTCTCAACCCCACGAGTTAAAGTAAACTACGTTTGACTACGTTTGACGAGGATAAAGTCTTTCTCAAAAAAAAACAAAACTTTGCCGCAATGTTTTTAAACCCGACCCGGATAGTGAATCGGACTAGCTTTAGGGTAATCGGGTCATCGGATTAACCGGGTTCGACCACGGGTTAATTAATTAAAATTAATTTATATATTAGATATTTATATGAATATAAAAATATAAAAGATCTTAGCATATTTAAAAAAATATAAGTTCAATAATAAAATGACTAAAAATTTTAAATCTAGAAAAAGTATAAAAAAAACAAAACACACTAATAAAACATCACAAATCAAAAAATAAACAATTAGCAATATATATTTAACATCTAATAACTCATTGATCAAATTTTTCTTTAAAATTTCAATTAAAATATATAACCTATGTTTGTTTAAATCTTTATCTATTTTTCTTGTTTTTTTAGGTGTTTAGCTAGCTAGCTACATAAACAATTAACAATTAAACATATAATCATTACAACTTAACAATTTCAAATTTTAAGAAAATTAGCTGCATTGATGACAATACGAACAACCTTGCGATTTGCAATCAGTCGTAGCAATCAGACGTACAGCAGAAGATATAAGAAATCTAATTTTTAAAATGCAATTAAATTTCAGAATCTAGTTTTAAGAATAAAGAACAACAACAAGACATAAAACTGCTATTGTACTCTCTAAGGATAAGCTCATGGAAACAAATTAGTACTAGTATGACCATGAAGATTATCAAAATAAATTTAAGAACACAATTTTAATTTCTTTTCTTTGGTAGCAATAAGGAAAATTCTGAAATTTTTGTTATGTAGATATATAAGAAAAAATATTACAAGAGATAAAAAGGCTTTGACAAGTTTTTTAATTAAAAGAAAAAAGAAAAAAAAATTGGAAACAACGTTGGAATAATTTCTTGAAAAAGGGATTGGAATGTAATTTTATGAATTTTGGTTGCGTTTCCATTCAATTCTTTTATGTTCGATTTCGATTTTGGTTTTTTTTTTTTGTTTAGTTAAACAGCGGCTCTTTCTTCGAAAGTCTTCGATAGTTTTATATTTGTGACGAACCTACCATGTCATCATCATCATATTCCAAGATCTCCTCTTTTAATAAAGGAATACCAAATTTTTTTTTTTTTTTTATAAATAGACTAATAGAGAGTGAAAAAAAGGAAAGAAAGAGAGAGAGAGAGCTCTGCGATTCATCTCAGAAACCTTCTAATGAAGATTGGTTCATCGCAGAAAGACCAGGAAGCTTGCGAAGATGGGGTAATCAAGGTACGTTTCCTTCCTTTAGTAATTCGAACTCCTTGGGTTCTACATAAGAATATGAGACTTTTGAATATCTTTCCATCGATATTTGATGATTCATCACTTCTCTTCTTACTCTAGCTACTATGAAACATTGTCTCTTCACTTCCTCTTCTTCTTCCTTTCCATCGATATTGATGGATCATCATATATAGTAATCTCTTCTCTTCTTCCTTTTTCGTGGCTTTTCTTCTCTTCCATTGATGATGGACCATCTCCTCCACCACTCGAACTACGAATTGCAAACCCTGATCATGATAGGATCATACTTGACCCCTTTATATAGATTAAACCACCATCGGTCTCTTAGATGTACACTTCCGAGACGATGACCACTCTTAGCGTGAACATTATTGTTTTAAAAATTGAATCTAGCGCCTGCACCAATTCATGAACACTAGATTTAAACAGTGATTTAAAAATTATAAGTTATATAAAAGATTATTTTAATAAAACCAAGAAAAAAACTGATAAGCCATTCATAAGAACTGATATTTAGGCCACTGTGTATGTATGTATAAATACTTCGCTCTTCTATTGAATACAACACATATTACATCTAGTCCTAATATTATAAGTATCCAGACACTTCTAAACTTACTAACAAGTTTTCTCTTTAAGTTATTTGATGACAATATGTGTTAGACAAATAAAAAGATCTTCAGAAAAACGTGATAGAGAAGAAACTCTTCGACTCTTTATACATGCTTCGAAAAACGATAAACCAGTAAAATAAAATTTTGAAAATCCTCTAAATTTGAGTTTTTTGTGGTTGTGTAGTGACGAGTCAAGAATCTCGATTCGTATCCGAGTTTTTAAGTTTTATAGAAGTTGTGGCCTAGTTTTTTCATGCTTCTCCCAAAGCTTGTACGTGATGTGATTGAGTTGTTTTGATTCTCTTTTAGCTGAAAAAGAACTTTATGTCTAGGGATGAAGGATGATGTGAGAATTCCGGTGAATGAAAAAAAAAGATTTCTGTACGTGTGATCTTTTGGATCCAAACACGTTGTTCAGTGACAATAATAACCCTAATGTGCAGCCACTAACCGATGATGAGTTTACTTCTAGTTTGACTCATGTTTAACCTAGTGAAATCTGATTCTGTGTCTGAAAATAAGACATCCATATACACCAAGAGGTCTAATAAGAAACTATATGTGTATTTTAGAATCTCCTCTTCAATCTTCGGCCTAACATTTTGCCCTATCCAAATGGAAAAATTATGCCCTAATTTAAGGGATTTTAGCAGATCTAAAACTTAAAAAAACAATATTTTAACGATTGACTACACTAAGTCACTAACCATCAAAAGTGATATTCACTGTATTTTATGTATTACTGATATTTGTGACCCGATTGCATAATAAAAAGTTTAGGGGTTAGTTTATGAAATATTGAGCTGACAAATTACTATCTTTGTAGGGTTTAGTTTTCCAACCTACCTCCACCACCACTGCCATCATCACCACCACCATCATCCCACCCTCAGCCACCCCCATCACCCACTACACACCACCAGCCACCATCGCTGGCTCACTACCATCAAATCCGGCCACCGATCACCACCACCTCCGACCATTATCACATTTGACCACCACCCACCTTCGGTCACCATCACCAGCTCTAGCTACCACCGGTCTCCGACCACCACCAACCTCCAACCACCACCGTCGGACACCACCGGCCTCTGGCCACCACCACCCATCACCATACCATCACAACACCAAAAAGGTAATTTTCTCTACCTCTTCTATTTTTAAATTTTTTCAAATAGTATGATATATTCTTCATCTGCTTTTTTTGTTTTAATTAGTTGGCAAATTGACCCATAATTTAGTTTACTATTATTATATGGAGTATAATTTATCATTATAAAAACAAATTTAACTAAGACACTCCATTTCTATCACTGAAGCATCACTATCGGTGAGCCATTCAAAACAAGGGTCTTCCTTCTTTTTTAATAAAATTTAAACATAGTTATTTGTCTGATGACACATTAGTAAAAGGTATTTTGAAGATTGCCTTTAAAAGTTTGTGGGCAGACACTCACTTTTTTCTCTTTCTTGGCTTTTCAATTTATTTTGTTTGTTTATTAACTGAGACACTCATCTCCATCGGTGGATGGAGATGGTCTTATCATCAAGGGTTTCTCAATGAGTTTCAAACAATCAAAACATTGTAAGAAAATGAAATTGTAGGAAACAGAAGTGAGAACCTTTAGAGACTCTTGAATCTTGACACACTTGTTTTTTTTTTTGAGTAGTTCAATTTATGCTTTAGAATTAAGGTTTAATTAAAATAACTCAATTATATAAAATTATTAGTATTTTATTGTTTAAAAACTCAAAATGAGTCTCAAAATTATTAAGGTATCATGTATTGGCCTTTAAAGATAATGATGATGTGATTTCCTCTATAGGTAACATTGGCGAGGAACATGACCGTAGGTTGCATTATCTTGCTGCTAATCACTTCCAGCATCATAGATAAGGCCGCCAAAGTTTCACTGAGATCTTGCCGCCGCTCAACAAATTACAAGTCCCCATCACCGCGTTTTGACGATGAGTCTTTTCGCTCATCCAGTGATGGTCAAACGAACTCGAATTTGACGCCGTCGCCTGTTTCATATCCCACGACGGTCTCCCCGGGTAAAGTCCCTCAAGTGTTCTTTAATTTCCGGGGAGATCAACTACGGAAAAACTTTGTTAGCCACCTCCGCGATGCCTTCCAGAGGTCCAAGATTAAATCCTTCATTGACGAAGACGAGAAGAGAGGCGAAGACGTAAACAAACTATTTGTCAGAATCGAAGAGTCGAGCATTGCACTAGCCATCTTGTCTACAAGGTTTTTATACTAAATATTATTTCACGTTCTCAGTGTGATCATGTTAATTATTTAATTAGTAACTAATGCATAAAGAAAAGACATAAAATTCAAGAATCATAATAATTGTATTAATTATAGGTATTCAGAGTCAGCATGGTGCTTGGACGAACTAGTAAAGATGATGGAATTAAAGGGAAAAAACAAGCTCATAGTCATACCAATCTTCTACAAGGTGGAGCCAGAAGATGTTGGAAACCCGACACATGGCACTGAGTTTGGTAAAAACTTCTGGACGCTCGCGGAAACCTCTAGTGGAAAACAGATTAAGGAATGGAAAGAAGCATTGAAGTCCATCAGCACTAAGGCAGGTGTGTGTTCAAGCCAGGAGAGGTACTTCCCCTTGCTTTTTATACGCTCTATAGTAAAAAAATATATTGCATCTGCGGTAAGATGGGTTTGTCTTTAAGCTATAAGCGATAAGTGATAAGATGGGTTTGATGGATTAAAGTATATTATATTTGGCAGCTCTGAATCCGATTTCATCAAAGAAATTACTCTGGAAGTTAGCAAAGTAATTAGACACAAGGATATAAAAAAGAAAAGTGAGTTAACGACAAGCACGCAATCGAGGATTCAGTTCCGGCTAGGAATACACACAAGCAGCACATTGTTCCACATATCTTTCACTAACACACAAATTCATACTTCACAATCTCGTCAAGCCTAACCCATTTTTCCCCATATATGTCGTTAATTTTGTTAAATTAGTTTCTGAGTTTGTTTCTCCGGAATATTGTTTGCTGAAAGTGATGAAGTCAGCATATACATCGTAATTATGTTTAGTGAACATTTTCATTTCGTTGATGTTTATTTGCTTCTGCTTCTTTAATTGTCTTAATAAATTTCATTTGTCAATTGTTTATCTTTTCGTTATTCAATATATAATTCTCATCTATAGCTGTTCATGATTTGTTCGTGCTTTAAGAGAAACCAAATACTATTAGACCGAAGAGTATTTAAGTATTGGATTTTGATGAGTTTTGGACTAGTTTTTGACTTTTGTTTCGATTTTGTTTCGGCCAATATTTTTATTAACCGGTTGGTTTTTTGGAGGACCAAGCTTGTACCCCTTTTAACGTCCCTAATATTGGTGGACCAATGCGAAATTGGATCCCTAATGAATATACAATCCCAAATGAATTCCTTGTTACTACTATCTTAAGCTTTTTTTGTATATTTTACAAACTCTTTCATTATTACTAGTTAATAATATTCAAATGCACAAAAAAAATAACCGACTCGGTAAAGATCAGTGGTTGCATGTGTTTAAATTACATATTTCATACTATTTAAAATCATATTTTCATACTAGTATTAGGTTTTTGTGTTTGGGTATTTGGGTATTTGGATAAGTTCAGTTCAGTTTTATTCGGTTCTAATTCTAGAGTTTGGAGTCTCATTCGGATATTTTTATAAATTTAGGTTCGGTTTTCGATTCAGTTCTTCTATGTTCTATTTTCAATTTGGTAGTTTTGATTCTATAAATTTAATTGATGATAATAAATTGTTGAGTTTGGATGTATTATACCTTTTTATAAGTTTGTAACTTTTTGTGGTCGAAACTTTTGTTATCTTAGCTAATGGGATAATTGTAGATTTTAAAAAATTTCAAGTTATAAATTTTAAATTTTATTGATATATTTCATAAATAACTGGAAATGACATATAAATTTTTTTCAATGTCTAGTCTACTTTAATTTACCTTGCGCGTTAACGATATAACAAATAGATATTTGAATTAACTATATACCAGAAATTGTAGCCGGAGTTTAAAATATATTGAGAAGGTTGGGATGAATCATGGCAAACTAAAAACTACGTTTGCAAACCAAGAAAAAATATTTATTCACATGGTAACATGATAAAAAAAATGTACCTGTATGAATGAAGTGACGCTGCTTTGAATACGTAATTAGTCCACCTGACCTTCAACAATGAAGAGACCTGACCACTTTAGGGCTCCAATGAAGATGTAGCCAGCATCGTGGATGGTTTTCACGACCAACGTCTCTGTTTTTTTATGTGATGTTAAAACAGAGGCAATAGTGTTTGAGTTTGATGAAAAGATGAGGTTTTTGTGAGGCTGCAATTGTAAACTCAGCTTTCAAATTTGACGGCCACGAGGAAGAAGACGACGCAGAATTTTTGTATTGGTCTCTTTTGGGCCGAATAGTATTGGGCCAGTTTCACAAAAGCAGGACAAACTTAACTTCGATAGGTATATAGAAAGTCCAAGCTTTCAATCTTAGGGTTAGTACTTTTTTTTTTTCTTTTTATAAGTCTTGAGAATCTGATAATAGTTACCTTAATGATTTACTATGGTTCAGAAATGTCTTTAGACTAATCAGGTTGTTGTTTTCACCTTCATAGTATTATGTGTGTTAAAACTTGTCCAAGTAGTAAACTGTAAACTGCTACAGTTAATTTGTCTCTGTGTCTTTAATATCTGCTTTCACCTTCATAGTGTTTAAACTGTTTCACTTCTATCACACCACTCAAACTAGGAATCTAAATCCCTAATCGTGAGAGGATTATAACTTGTTACCAAAAAATAATATGGCTTCAATGTAATGGCCAACTAGGTTTTTTCTTAAACAACGTTCTTTAATTTAGTTTCCAAAAACAATCGGTCATGAAAGTGATGTGACATTAATAATTGGGCTCAGATTCTTCGAGACTCAATTAAAACTAGTAATTAGTATTTTATCAAGGTTTTTATCTAGAAGATCAAATAAAATATACTAGTAGAAAGCACTATGACAATGTATTAGCCTCTGATTCTCATATATATCATGTGACCGAGCTTTTGATACGTACATTCCCTTTGTTCTACTTTGCGGAAATAAATATTACAACAAAACTAACTTTTCAGCAGCAAAAGCGTATTATTTAGGAAAATAAGATGAAAATATACACGTCTAAGTTTATTCAAAACCTTATTATTTTGGAAACAAAGATTATTCATAACCGTATTATTTTTGAAAATAAGTAACGCGTACGTATAAGATGACGTCAAACTTATTTTGCATCACTTGTTACAGCCGCGAACCAGTGATCAGGGTTCTGGGAAAATACTCTTTTTTGACGTCTTATGATTGTGAGGTATCAATATCACTCGTCTCTCCTCTTCTCCATTTTTTTCCAGTCTTTTTGTTTTCTTTTACCTCAGCCAATCTATTTAAACATCCTACCTTCACAATATAGAACTGTATCACAAGTTTAATGAAACTCAAAAGCTAATTCGTCCAATATACGATTTTTCTGTCTTTCCGCAACTTTTTTCTTTTTCTTTTGAACTTAGAGAATTTATACAAAGTAAGAATATCCGTCAGAATTTCATTGTGATCTGGCCGCCGCTCCACAAATTACACCTCCCTATATCACCGTGTCTTGACGCTGATAAGTCTTGTCGCTCCTTCACGGATGGCCGAACGAACTAGAATTTTTCGCGGTTGCCCTATGAGAAACGCTGTCTCTCCGTTTAATGTCCATCAAGTGTTCTTGAACTTCCGGGGTGAAGAACTGCGGTACAACTTTGTCAGCCACCTCACCGATGCCTTCGAGAGACAAGGGATCAAGTTCTTCATAGACAAAAACGAGCAGAGAGGCGAAGACCTAAAACATATCTTTGTGAGGATCAAAGAGTCAAGGATAGCGCTGGCCATCTTCTCTCCCAGGTTAGTTTGTAGGATTCTTTTACACGCGCTTTTGGTTTTCAAGATTCGTTATCATGACAACATCTCAGTCTTAATTGTTCTAGCTACGCGGAGTCAAAGTGGTGCATGGATGAGTTGGTGATGATGAATAATCTCGCGGATCATGGAAAGCTCCGAGTCATACCAATCTTCTACAAGGTGGACGCAGATGATGTTAGAAAACCTACACTTGACAGTGAGTTTGGTAGAAACTTCCAGAAGCTCGCAGAAGATTTTAGTAAGCATCAGGTCAAGAAATGGAAGAAAGCCTTGAAGCGCATATGCGATAAGATGGGTTTGCCTCTAGAAGAAAAGAGGTACTTTCTTCTTGCTTTGTATAAGCACTATAGTAAAATTATATGAAGGCTGTTTAGTGGATTAAAGTATACTATATTTTGGCAGCTCTGAATCCGATTTTGTCGACGAGATTGTTAAGGGGGTTAAGAAACTTGAAGATGCAATTGGACTCGAGGAAGAAGAGAAACCATTTTCGAGGGAAAAAATAAAAAGAAAAGCGAGGAATCTTAACAAGCGATTAAGAAGGTATATATAAGAAGGAAGGCACGTGAATCTGAAGTAGGAGCGTGAAAAGCCTGATTAATTACAGGTGTAAATTTATATACTTCAAACTGATTCAAAATCATATTATTGAAAGGTTATATATATTTGGTATTTTAGATTTTAATGCGGAAGGTTGCTACTCAAGCTTCAGTCTTCTATATCTGGAAAGTGAGGAACATAGTTACATAGTCCTACCTAACTAGTAGTTGTACATCACACACATGTACATCAAAACCTCTAAAAACAAAATTAAAAAAAAAAAAAAAAAATAGGAAAGTCGCAGTTCATCCCTTAATTTACTTTGGCAAGGTCCAAAAGAAATGGTGAAACTTGATGCTTTTCTAGATTTACCCAAATCTTTCATGTATCAAAATTCATTTTCTAATGGTATTAACATATTTAGACAAAACAATAAACAAACAAAACAAATAGCATGTTGACGTGGCTCTGTGTTTCTAATAATTTTTTTTTTCATTTTAATTATGAGAAGTATAAAAAGCTGACGTAGCGTGGTGAGAGAATGGTTGATGTGGAATTGTTTGGAAAAGTCTCAAAAAGCGTGCTTTTAATTCGTGCATACATGTCGTATAACCCCAATAAATACTAGCGGACGGTAGGGTTTCGTCAACGAATTGCATGGAACCCCTCAATAAATATTGAGAGAGAGTGAGACGACTTTTGATTGAACGAATTGCATGGAACCCCCCAATAAGATGGTCAAATGATTGAGAGAGGGAAGACTCTCATAATGTTCACTACGTACTGATCATCGTATAAATTTCACATCTATTCTTCTCCTTTCCCGTTATCTCCAGCTCTCTCTCTCTTTTTTCCCGAGGTTTTTTACACTGTTTTTCTTAACTTTTTTCGGGTGAATGAACATTTAGTAATGCCAGCAAAGAAGAGCATTTTGATTACTGAGGAGTCAATACTGAAGAGAAACCACAAGAAACCACGGCACACCTGTTTCATCAACACCATCATAGGCTGCATTCTCATCAAACTAGTCTTTTTAGTTATAGCGGCCAAATATTCATTAATATATGGCCGCCTCTCAGCAAATAACACTTCCCCATTGCCCCGTTTTGACAATGAGTCGTGTCACTCATTCAATGATGGTCAAACAAACTCAAATTTAACGAGTCTTGTCTCTCCCAGTAAGGTCCATAAAGTGTTCTTGAATTTCCGGGGAGAGCAACTGAGGTATAACTTTGTCAGCCACCTCACTGATGCCTTCGAGAGGCACAGGATTAAATTCTTCATTGACAAATACGAGCAGAGGGGCAAAGACGTAAAACATCTACTTGTAAGAATCGAAGAGTCCAGCATTGCACTGGCCATCTTTTCTACTAGGTTTGCATGCTGTTCTTTCACGTCCCCAATGTCTACTTAAGATGTATTAATTAGTATGTAGAGCATTAAAAATTATGATCATAATCATTTTATTAATTTTAGGTATCCAGAGTCAAGCTGGTGCATGGATGAGTTAGTGAAGATGAAGAAACTTGTGGATCAAGGAAAGCTCCGAGTCATACCAATCTTCTACAAGGTGGAGCCAAAAGATGTTAGAAACCCGAATCGTGGCAGTGAGTTTGGTAGAAACTTCTGGAGGCTCGCGGAATTAGTTTCTACCACTTCTAGAAGAGAACAAATCAAGCATTGGTTGGAAGCCTTGGAGTGTATTTGCGATAAGCTTGGTTTGTCTCTAGGAGAAAAGAGGTACTTTCACTTTCTTCTTGCTTTTTATACGCTCTAGTAAAATTATATGAAGGATGTTTGGTGAATTATATGAAATATACCATATATGACAGCTCTGAATCCGATTTCGTCTACGATATTGTTAAGAGAGTTAAAGATGCAATTGGACTCGAGGAAGAAGAGAAATCATTTTTGGGGGAGAATATAAAAAAGAAAAGTGAAGTATCTCTTCGACTCTGCAAGAAGATTTCAGGAGACTGGACTGGTAATCAAAGATTCCGTTCTAGCTAGGAAAACACACAAAGCATCAGATGAATCCCAAAGATTCCCAAATGAATTCGTTGTTGCTCCTATGCTAAGCTTTTTGTATATTTTACAAACCCTTTCATATTATTCGTTAATTAATAATATTCAAATTCATGTAAAAATAAAACAAAAATTACCGACTTGGTAAAGAACAGTTGCACATGCATGCATGGGTTAAAATAATAGGTTCATACTTCATAGTATATATTGATTACGTTTTGGTGTTTGGGTTCCAGTTCAGTTTAATTATTCGTTCCAGTTCTATAGTTTGGAATCTCTTTCAGCTATTCCAATGTTCGGTTTCAGTTTGGTACTTTTGATTCCTTTAATTTGCCCAGAACTAGAATTTATACGTGTATGTATATATGTATTATAAATTGATGATAATAATTTGTTGTGTTTAGCTGTATTATACCTATTTATAGTTTTGTACTTTTGTAACCTTTTATGGTCGATTTTTTTTTTTGTTATATTTATATATACAGTTAAAGGGAGAATTTAATACTATGAAAATAGGATATATATTTTTAAATTTCTTCCCATTCCATTTCCAACGCATTTTTCATCCCCTAAACCCATCCGGCCTTGGCAAACATTGGTCCGTCGCCTATGTGTAGTCTGTAGATCATGAAAAGGCGTCTCCATCTCTTGACCTCACATGATGAGATGTTTTTCCTTTTTTCGTCATGTAATCAGACTATTATATATCATAAATTATGATTTTTAGAGCTTTTAATCATGGTACTAATCTTGTTTTAAAAGTTTTTTTTGTACGTTTTGAGTTTTTTTTTTTTTTTTGGGTTTATTTTAAGTACAATTACAATTTGAGATGGATTGGAGCGTTTTAGAGCAACACCTACACCTACCAGATTTCTGCACAAGTTTTCAATAATTGCAGTTTTGTCTCAAAGTTTCAGTTATTTTCAATTAAGCCCCATACCATGTTTTTAGACAATAAATAGGTTTTTAAGATCATTGTTTAGACCTTAATTTTTTTTTTTTTTGTCTTCAACCTTAGTTTTATTTTGGAGAGAGAGATTGGAGAAGAATAAGAAACTCTTTATTTCTTTCTATTGATTTTTTAATTAATATCTATTTTATTTATGATGTTTACTTTATTTACTATGCATGAGAATATCTCTTGTTAGTTGAGAGGTTTTCAAAGATAAAAAAAAAATGATTACAGAGATAGAAGATGAATATTAATAACTACGACTATAAATTATAATTTTACTATATTATTTGTATTTTATAAATTTTTAACCAGCATATTAATAATTTCAACTACTGGTTTTAACAATTGAATATAAAAATAAATATTTATATTAAAATGTAACCAGTTTAAAATTAAATTTATAACTTTTCTATATCTTTTAAAACAACTATTTAAAGGAACGAAATATAACATGTTTGACTCTGGTCCATTCTTTGACATATCCAACATGTTTGACTTGTAAGTAAAAAGCGTAAATTTATTTGACATCATAAGTTATTTGATATCACAAGTTATTTAACATCTGATGACAAAAAAAAAAAAAAAAAAAAAAAAAGTTATTTAACATCAAAATTCGTAAGTTAAAAGTTAAACGGACGTTGACTTAAAGTTGCTATGTTAAGTCGTCTTGTTTCTTCTACTGACTTTTCCGCTTGACTTGTATGTGAGTGAGAGAATAGAAGCCAAAGGAGGAACACTCGCAGAAACAAAACAGACTTTTTTGTTTGACAAAAGTTTGATAACTCTTTTACTACTGAAAGTGAGATTTAGCATACACGACCGCGTTTTTATTATATGGATTTAAACTCCAATATTGAATGAATAGTTTGTCTTTTGCTCCCAAATCAATGAAAATAACAATTGCTATGACTAAATCTCAACTCCGGAGAGTTTTAAAGAGAGCACTCGGCAAATATATACTTGGTTTTTGGAATTATCTAGCTATAAGTCCTTATCGGCAAAATAAATAAATAAACCAAAACGAGTTATATTCCCGTTAACTCGTCGAACTCTTTGAACTAATAATAAATGTATAAAGCCACTTCACAACACAACTTCGTATTTTTATTTGAACAAATCGGAAAGACAGACTCATCGGAAAACTTAACCGCCGGTTCTGATCAGGTCTCTCTCTAGCTCCTTCCTTTTCTCATTATAGTTATAGGTTGATTTTATGAACACTCTTGTGTTGTGTATCTTAGAATCTCTCTCTTAAATGTGTTGGATCTTTAAAGATAACTAATGATGATGCCATTTCCTAATCAGGTGAAAGAAGATTTGGTAATGTCAGAGAAGAAAGTAAGTTTTGTTAAAGAAGAATCAGTACTGGAGAGAAACCACAAGAAACCACGGCGCCGTATCTGTTTCATCAACACGATCGTTGGCTTCATGCTCATGATCAAATTGCTCTATTTAGATATGGCCGTTAGATTTTTATTATTATTTGGCCGCGGCTCCTCATTGTCACGTTTTGATGCTCATCATCATTCTCCTCCTTCATTCACTGACGGTAACAAACAAACTTGCATACGTTGATATATACAGCTTTTGTGCCTTCTCGTTAATCCTCTTTAAGATAACAATGATGTGATTTCATTTTCAGGTGAAATAAGAAGTGAAGAGAAATACACAATCATCATAGGGTGCATTCTCATGCTGGCACTCATTTTCTACATCATGAGATCAGTCTCTATCGATATTACCGTCAGAGTTTCATTCAGATGTGGCCGTCGCTCAGTCAATGAAGGCCAAACAAACTCGAATTTAATCGCCCCCGTCTCTCCGTGTAATGTCCATCAAGTGTTCTTGAATTTCCGGGGAGAGCAACTGCGAGACAACTTTGTCAGCCACCTCACCTATGCCTTGACGAGGGACGGGATCAATTTCTTCATAGACGAAAAGGAGCAGAGAGGCCAAGACCTGGAAAATCTCTTTGTTAGAATTGAAGAGTCGAGCATTGCACTGGCCATCTTCTCTTCTAGGTTTGCATGCTGTTCTTTAACGTTCTCAATATCCTTACTTTATATGTATTATGTGTATTCCCAGCATATATAAAAAAAAAAACACATAGGATTCAAGAATAATAATCATTGTCTTAATTTTAGGTATCCAGAGTCAAAATGGTGCATGGACGAGTTGGTGGTGATGCAGAAATTTGCAAAACAAGGAAACCTCCGGGTCATACCAATCTTCTACAAAGTGGAGCCAGAAGATGTTAGACACCCTACACTTGACAGTGAGTTTGGTAAAAACTTCTTGAGCCTCGCAGAAGCTTCTACTCAGGACCAAGTCAAGGAATGGAAAGAAGCCTTGAAGTTTATCTGCGGGAAGATGGGTTCGTCTCTACGAGAGAAGAGGTACTTTCTTTCTTCTTGATTTTTATACGCTCTAGTAAAACTATATATTAAGGAATAAGGATGTTTGATGGATTAAAGTATACTATCTTTTGGCAGCTCTGAATCCGATTTCGTCAATGAGATTGCTAAGAATGTTAAAGAACTCGAGGAATCTCAGTTACAAACTCGGAAAAATCAGTGGCGTAGTTGGGCCGTTAACTCAGATGCTTCAAACTAATATAGACTTATTTTTTCATACTTACAAATTTATTTTTAGATAGCATTTATTGGGTATGAATGGTTGCAGCGGTTAAGGAAGACAAATCTATATACGGATGAGACCACTCATCAAGTATAGTTTATAATAGTGCGGTTCAAAAAAACCGGTACGGACCAACTACGGACCGTTCTTACATACAAATAGACTTGGTCCGCAGCTATTTGTCGTCCATCTTAAAAGTAGAACGGACTAAACCGTTGGCGGATTTATCCATCTCGACCGCTGTTACCATACGAACCCATTATGTTTGGACGTTTGGGTAGTTAGGTTAGTCCCAACTGTCAAAATTTCAGATCAGTATTTTAAAATTTTTGTCAATATTGCCAAGAGGTAGAATAGATAGATATGTATATATTTGCGTGTTGCTAGGACAGATATGTGAGTGTACTTGGAAATTCACGAGTTTGCCAAGGCACAAATGTTATGTCGGTCTCGGGTACTTGCAAATTTTTTTGACGATAATGTTGGGCCAAAATTTGCCAAGGTTATAACCACAATGCATGATGAGTTACCGAAGCATGGAAGAGTAAGCGTCCTTGAGAACTAAGTAAGAGTTCAACAAGGCACGGTAATGTTAAGGACTTGTGTATATCTAGGCATAAGTATGGTAAATGTCGAGCTGATTGATCCAATCTATCCGGGAGTTTAGTAAGGAAAGACTGCTTGGAAAATTTTAGATAATCATGCTTGACGGGATCACGTTGGTGGGAAGAAGTGGAGTTTGCCAACACATGTATGTCATCGTGACTTTGGGAATCAGTAAATTTGTCTATTGTATCGTCTGCAGAGACTTAAAAAGTTACTAAGGCGTGTCTATTGTAAATTATGTGAGGACCGGAAGCGTCTGCCAAGGTATGGTTGTTATGCCGAATAGTTTATAAAGATCATAATTGATCAAAAGTTTAATAAATAATATTGGGTTTGATCCAAATTACAAGTGTTAGTAAAGATCAAAGAAGGATCTGAAAATGAATACTTGAGACAACTTCTTTGTCTATTTCGTTCCAAGAAGCATAATGCGAACCCCGCCTAAAAACAAGAGAGGAGAACAAAGAAAAAAAAGCCTTTAAAGAGATTATCTTGGTCTTACCATTTGCTGAGAAGACCCAATATTTAGGTTGTGAAAGCCGACCAATGTCTCTGTTTTCGCTGTGAAGTTTAAACAGAGGCAATGGTGTTATTAGTTTGATGACACAAGAGGACAAATGCTTGTTGCGGTTGTGTTCCTGTGAAGTGTATGGCAACCTTTATAATTTTCTATTAACCTTTTTACAGTCTCGAGTTTAATCTTTCAACTCAATTATGAAAAAATAAATTATGAATTAATATATATATATATATATATATATATATATATATATATATATATAGATAACCCATTGAATAGGTTCACATAAATATCGTTTAAAGATCACTCTTTTTAATTATTTTCGTGCAAATTTAACTGTAAATAAGTTTAGAGATCTACATTATATATATATCTACTGAATAACTATAGATCGTAGTGAATTCGAACGTTCATTGCTATGTGCTGTTAAAGTAGCATGTGAAAAGGATGAAGATGGAAGTTCTTGTGATGTAGTACTAGAGACATTTGTTATCTCTTGTGATTCATTTGTTATCCCTTGTGCTTCATTGTCCACAAAGACAAAGTCTACTCGACCTCTCGAGTCAGTGAATCTTATTCCCTTTAGTTTACGAGATTCCAAGCTCGGCTTTCCTTGTTATCCAAAACGACAATTATTCATTAAATTTTTTTTAATTTGCTTAAAGTTAGAACAGAATTAAATCGAATAAAATTTTAAAATCTGGATGATAAATTAAGGGGGGTGTATTCAAAATGATATTTTAAGAGATTTGAGTTTTATTGAGTTTTTAAATGATTTTGAGGATTTTAGGGAACTTCATATGACTTTTGTAAATTCCTTTCAAATCTCACCAAAAACCATGGGATTTGGATTTCTATATTTTTAACTAAGGAAATTCTCTCGAATCCTCTTAAATCCTTCAAAATCATTAAAAGCTAAATTCATATATTGTTTTCAATAACAGTGGATTTTAAGGTGGATTTTGAAATCATTAGTTCAATAACAGTGGATTTGATGAGACTTTTTAAAATCCATGTTTGAATAACATTGGATTTATAACTTTTACACAAATCTCTTAAAATTCTAGTTTCAATACACCCCCCTAAGTTTTCCGTTCACTAAATCATTACACTATTACGGTTATTTGGTGATTTTTAAAAATTGCCACTTAATAAAACATTGAAACAACGTACTATTTGATGAATAAATTAAACACTAATGTACGTAGGTTTGTATTTATTAGTACAACTAGTCTTTCTCTATATATAAACGCACCTGAAAAGATTTCCTTCTACTTTGAATCAATTTATGTAACCTGACAAATTTTTGTAATTTACCAAAACTTGCCTAAGTTTTAATTCGTACGACGTACCATGTGATGTTAAAGTAGTAGCAGCAATAGGAATGTTTTGTTCCTCTGCTGATTTTCGAAAGCGGTACTTTCCAGAAACTTTTGAAACTGAAAAAAGTTCAAAGATAAAAAGAATACACAACGGATTATATATGATACAGAATGAAATAAAATAGACACAGATCGATCATAAGCTTCATACCCATGTATGTTAACCATTCATGTAATATTCTTGGAACCATTTTACAATTTTTAAGTTTTTACATGAAAAGGTACGTAAAAGAAGACGTATAGTATAAGAAAATATTCGAATATAAGTTATTAGGATAATTAATATTTAGCATGCATGCCATTTAATTAGACGTATAGTATACGAATAATGTATCGATCACTCCACAGCACGAAATAACAAACATGCCTATAAGCTATAAGTATTAAATTAAATTAAACTACTTTACACGTAACTATAAACTCATATGCGTCATCAAGTAACAAACCTGTTAATATATAAGCTGTTTAAACTTGTTCATTTTACAACTAATATAACCATCTGATTTTTTTTTGTCACTAAAATGAGATTTAACAAAAAAAACTAAAACTAATTCTTTGACATTTAAACTTAATCCTAAATCTTAAATACTAAACCCTACCCATAAAAACTATATATACCCTAAATTTTAAATAATCAACGTAAACCCAAAGAAAAAATTCTATATCTTTTAAAATAATTTGTTTTTTGTGGTATTTTTGATAAAATAAAAAATTTGTGGTAATTTTGAGAAAAAAAGAAACTAATAGAGGTCAGTTTGGTAATAAATAAATAAAGTGGGATATTGTGAGGAATTTCCCAAAAAAAAAGTGATAACTTTATTACCTTTTAAAAATTATTAATCGTGAAATCTATAAATAATAGAAAGCCTAGAAACCAATAGTGTCGTTATCATTCTGTGAGATATTTTTGTTCTCAGCTATCAAAAATATCGTTATGAGATTTTTATTTGATTATTTTTAACTCTAAAAAATATTTACAAAAAATAATTGAAATGACGTCATATTATAAAAAAATACCGAACAAGAACAACACACACAAAAAGCAGAACATTATCCAAAATTATGGACAGAGCAGAGGCAGAGCAAGAAGAAGAGTTTAGTGATTGGGTTGTTCTACAAACCTCGCCAAGATCTCCACCAGTTGACGCATCTACCCCTCCGAACTCATCTATATTACAACTAAGCCATCTACGTGATAATCCAACGGACGACGACGACGAGGATGATGATGAAGATTCTGTTGTCTCCGACGTCGGAGAAGAAGAAGAAAGTGAATCCTCCTCCGCCGTGAACCTTTCGCTTCCGTGGCGCGTGATCGAGACTGCCAAGAACCGATTGATCAAGGTCGTGGAGAGGGTTCGTTGTAATTACGTGACTCGTAGAAGGGTATGTTGGTCATTAACGCTCATTGGAGGCTTCTCGTTGGTCTTGAGCCTTGTTTATGTGAAGCTAGTGAGATGGTGGAGACGACTAAATGAAGAGAAGCTGAGAGTTCTGCTTCTTCTCCTTAGAGAGAAAGATCAGGTTTGTGTTAATCAATCTATGGATTTTAGTGTATATTCAAAAAATTTGAAATTCAATGTTGGAATGGAAACTTTGTGATTATGTAGAAAATAAAGGAGCTTATGGTTGAAATTGGGAGATTGAACGAGATGTTATCGTCACGACGCAGAGTTCGAGTGGTTCGAATCATGTGACGCGAGACGAATATATATGTATGGTTTAGAATAGCTTTCATTATTTGTTGTGTGATTGTTATACTTATACTTATACTTATACATACATAGTTTATTACTTTATTCACGTGTATGCAAGAAGATATACAAAAATCAGAGAAAAATAGAGTGGGATATAGTTTACTTTTGATGTATTTTTTAAAGTTGTTATATATAGTTGTTATATATATAGTTTGTGCTAAATCTTTGTTAAACGAACTAAACTGCTCTGAAGATTTTTTGAGTGTCAACATGCATAAGATATACGCAGTTGGAACAATCAGGTCACAAGCTCGAATTCTGAGTCGATGGAGAAATACATGAAGGTGGAAAGTAAGGGGAATAAAAGCGAGAAATTTGAAGAAGCTGTGGCTACTCTTCTCAAGGACTTATTGATTTTGCGGATACAAAATAAGTGATGCCGCAAGAAGCTCTTGGGGGGAGACAGTTTGTGGTAACAACACCTGGGTAACTAACATGGCTTCACGTCAACAACAATGCTCCACCCATGCGACCCGAGGTGTTCCCTGATGAAGAACCTTCGGAACTTACACAACTTGGAAGTGATGAAACCGTCTCATCAAACCCCTTAGCCTCTCCCGAAGAAGACCAACTGCATCTTGTTAAGATTTCTTCAAAATAAAAGGCTCTAAACTCCAAACCTCGGACACGAGTCTGGAGAGCATAACCATATATTGTCCAAAACAGGTGGTGATGTTATTGGGTCGTTTTCAGCAAAGTAAAATCGTAAGCGACATTCATGTGGGAAAAAACCAACGTTCAAGTAAGCTTGATGGGACGATGAGATGACTCAACTAATGGAGGAGTTTAATTAGGTATAAAAACGAATTACCGGATGTTGTAAATGTTTTTTGTAAAAAAATTTAGTCATAATAATTTTTTTAAAAAATAGATTTGCAGTACATTCCCTCAGGTCGAATTAAAACCATGCATATGAGACTAAGACATTTTATATGGTTTCCTCCCATTAATTGTCCGGGGACATGAGAATATTTACCATTTGAAATATTGACACTTGGTTGTATATATGCATCTCGTTGAGTAGTTTGGATTCACAAGGTTTTGCTTAGTAGACAATCCTTTTGGCCTATAAAAAAACAGAGCATTTGGTTTTAAATTAGAGCTCTCTGCTTCACACCATGCTAATGCACTAGATAATTCATTCAAATTTTCATTTATAATTGAAAAGTTATGTTATCGCATGCATGGTAAAATTTTCGTATAAAGGTTTACATACTCTAAACCTAAAGTTATTTTTATAACATGTTGGTGTAACACATTGATCATATTTTTCAATCACACATTAATTATATATTTGTAACATTTCTGATTATATATGATTAATGTGTGTTTAAAAATATTTTTTTAGAAACTAATTATCAATTTACTAGCATATAATTAATAATTTATTCCATTTTAATAATTTTTGTGATTAAAGATGTTAAAAAAAATTATTGTTATAATACGTAAGCAACAAAAAAAACTCTCAGTTTTCTTTCTAATATATAGAAAGTATAATATTTAAGGACTTTTTTTTAGAAAAAATAATGTTTGGTAAATGAAATTCATCTATATTGGGTTTATTCTATCGACTTTTTTGTAAGAAATAATTTTTATAATTTTTAATACATTGAATAATATATATATATATGAACTTATTGGATTGTTACGAGCAGAACGAACGGGGCGTGCTTTAGAAGAAGCAATCTGCTGATTTAGATGAGTTTTTTTTTTTTGGGTCATCTGATAATATTGATAGAATTAGTAGGATATATTGTGAACAACAACTTAAGCCGGCGAAAAATAAAGATATTCCCGAAGTCTAGAAGCCCAAAAAAGAGAAACAAAGCCGGCGAACGATTAGAAATTTCTGGAAACATAACATGAAACCAAATAAAATAAAATAAAGCGGAAAACTTAAACCTTGAAAGAGGACGAACCCTAAAAGAAAAGACAAGAGAACTAGGCTTAACCCAAGGCAACTGATTTAGATGAGTAACAATAGGATATAATTAAGAGTGTTTAGTATTTAGTAGTAAGAATAGAGTAGCTGTGCCTATTTGGTTAAACTTTATTATGGAAGTAGGCCAGTGTGACTTGGTTAATGAACAAGGAGTTGTTGCGAAAAAACATCAGCAAAAACATAAAGTATAAATGAAAAGTGAACGACTTAAGGGGAGCTTGAATGGTGAATTGACTTAAGTGGCAATATTTATGCTGACGTGAGTCACTTTCTATCATATTATAGATTTGTTTTCGTATTTTAATGTTTTTCTGAGGACGTCATGTTACAAAGTAAGACACTTTTTTGTGTTTATATAACAACGCATGTGCTTAAATTTCAAAGGCACATCCGAACGAACGATGACACTCTTCTCTTCCACTCAGGTGTTCTTGAACTACAGGGGAGAGCAACTGCGTTACAGCTTCGTGAGCCACCTCGTTGATGCATTCGAAAGAAATGAGATCAACTTCTTCGTTGACAAACACGAACAGAGAGGCAAAGACCTCAAAAATCTCTTTGTAAGGATTCAAGAATCGAGGATCGCGCTGGCCATCTTCTCTACGAGGTTTGTACTATATATGTTTTGTCACATTCTCAAGAAGATTCAAGAATCGTAATCATTCTCTGCTTGACTCTGTTTCAGATACACAGAGTCGAGCTGGTGTATGGATGAGTTGGTAAAGATGAAGAAACTTGCTGATAAAAGAAAGCTCCATGTCATTCCAATATTTTACAAGGTGAAGGCAGAAGATGTTAGGAAACAAACGGGTGAGTTTGGTGACAACTTCTGGAAGCTCGCAAAAGTTTCAAGTGGAGATCAGATCAAGAAATGGAAGGAAGCCTTGGAGTGTATCTCCCACAAGATGGGTTTGTCGTTGGGAGACCAGAGGTACTTCGCACTCAAAACTTACTAAATCTTCTACTTCTTGTATGAACGAAGGTATATATATATATACTCTTTTTTGGCAGCTCTGAAGCCGATTTTGTCAAGGATGTTGTTAAGGCAGTTCAGAGTGTTGTAGCAGCAATTGGACTTGAGGACAAAGAGAATCAGTTTGGGAAAAAGAAGAGAAAGTATTGCAAATGTGAGCTTCCTGATTTGAAGAAAAGCAGAACCAAAAAGTTATGACATAAGCAAAAGTTGTGTGACTAATATTGTGAGCCTCTGTTTTGGATATGTGACTATAATTTGGTTTAGTGGTGTGACTGGTGTCATTGTGAAATCCTAGAAAAAAGTTAATATTGTCGAATATTTTTCTACTACTTTTGTTTGTCGACTTTGGTCATATTTATATACACAACTTTGGTAACTTTGGTACATATGATGCATCGACAATGACATCAACATCACCCGCACACTTATCCTTTTATAGCGTTTTTTTTTTTTTAAAAATCCTTTTATAGCGTTGCAGTTTTATTTTCACACTTCTTAATATAAATCGATATAATAGTAAATAACACTCTTTCTAAGCTATCTTTCATTAACAGCATTGCAGATTTCGACAATTTCATTTTTACACTTCGTAGTTTTGATAAATTTAGTACAATAGTAGAAACAAAAATATATTCACTAAATATACGAATTTAAAAACTACCTGGTTTTGAATAATACAGTTTAGCGTTTACTTACTGATTATTGGCTTTCGAGTAAATTTATGAACTTTTTCTTAACCATTTTACTTTTGTTTTACAGTTTAATTCACAACAAGTCGTTTTAATTTCAATAAACTATAGCAGTATATTGTTAACATTTCACATGTTCAATTTTTTTTTTTTTTTTTTTTTTTTTTTGTAGAAGTACGATTTTTTCGTCATGCATGGTATAAGTAGCACATCTTCCTTTTAGCTATCAAACTTCAATCTCGACACATCTCGTTAATACTTTATTTTCAGTTCAACACTTCCACCAATTCATCCCGGCGGTTTGTGAAATTGCATATGTGCCTCAAAATGATGACAATCTTGTCTCTTACTCTACAGTCTCTACACATAAAGTGTATGGATAAACTTTGTGTTATAACTTTGTGAACCCTCCTCATTGATGCATTTAAAAGGCAGAAAGGCATAATAAAATGATATTTGTAAGGAACATAGAGATATACGAGCAAAGACGAAAATACATCAAAATGATATTTGTAAAGATCATAGTGTCGAGGATCGCTGTGGTAATTAATTTGTGGCATGAAGGTTTAGCTATGTCATTTTAATTCTCTTTCGGAAAGCAGACCCTTCTTAACACAACGCTAATGTAGGATGAAAATTTACATAATAATAATTTTACTAATTTATATAAAAAATGTTAGAGTGGCATTTTTTGTGAAACTAAATGAGTAATACATATAGTCACTATTCACAAAGTACTAAATAATCCTAACCAAAAAAATCAAAGTATTAAATAAATTTGTTTCCTTTTTTTAATGCATATACACAACCAAAAGCTTGGAAGTCTAGAGGTGTTTCTAAATCACCACCGATCCACATTCAAAAAAAAAAAAAAAAACAAAAAAAAAACAAAAAAAAAAAAAAAAGTAATGGGCCGAAATCATGCAGACTGGTTCTGCCCAATTTGAAAAATGCGGACGGCCTCACTTTAGAAGATTATCAGTGTTGTTGCAGTTTGGGTAAAAACCCTTGTAATTTTCTGGAAACGTATAAATAAAAACAAAATGTATAATAAATCAATGGAAAATTCTTATAGAAAACGATTTTTTTTTCTAAAACTATTAGTATTAATCTTTTTTATCTTTCTAAAAATATATATTTAAATATAGTTTTCTCCCAAAAATACCATAAAGTCTTTGGAAATCAATAATTGTGTTTGTATTTAGACAATAAATCTTTTGATAGTATATTTAGAATATAAATCTAATAATAATATTTTTGAGAAAAAATTTGAAAATATGGTACTATTTCGAAGAGGTTTCTAAAATTTGTATCGTTCTTACCATGTGAAAATGACATTCTTTTTTTTTTTTTTTGGTAACAAAAATGACATTGTTCAGCTGTTGGATTGTATACAGCTGCTAATAGAAGCGGAAATGAAGTTTCTTTCAAATTAACGATACAAATTAATACAGCTGCTATATTATACAAGACTTACGGAAGATGAAATTAAAGTTGTATACAGCTGCTAATAGACGCACAAAAATGACATTGTTCAGCTGTTGTGCGTCTTTGAGTCTTGATACTATTCCGTAAGTCTTGGCCAATAGGATTTAAAATTTAATTATTTGACTTCAGTAAGATAACTTGGATGCGCTAAAATATAAAGAAAGAGAAAAGGAAGAAAAATAACTTCGAAATATAAATCGCACGTGTCGGGATCAAAATTGGATGAGTTAAATTATACATATATATCCTCCTGATCATCATTTAACGGTATATTAATAATAAATCCATCGGGTTCATGTGCCTGACATAGTTAAGCTCCTGGTTGCAATGTGGATGACACAATATAATATAGTATCGGCTACGTCTAGTAAAATCTCATGATGGCATGCATGACGTGTAAATCTAAGTATCGGGTCCCTCCTCCCTCTTGTATATAAAAACTATACGTTGAATAAAAAACTATACATTTGGTCCTTGACATAACCTACACCTCTCACACTGACGCAACAAAAAGTTGGAAGTCCTTTCACTATATATACTTCTCATTTTCCCTTTACTAGCACTGCAACACTTTCTCCAATTCATTCCCACGGTTAATAATTTTCCCACAGTCCCACTGCTAATAATTTTCATACATAACAGAGAACGATGACAGTTATCTCTTTAACTCAATCCCATAAAGTGTTCTTGAATTACCGGGGAGAGCAATTGCGCTATAGCTTCGTAAGCCACCTCATTGATGCCTTTGAAAGGACCAAGATCAACTTCTTCGTAGACAAATACGAGCAGAGAGGCAAAGACCTTAAAAATCTCTTTGTAAGGATCGAAGAATCGAGGATCGCGTTGGCCATCTTCTCTACTAGGTTTGTTGTATTCTTTCACTCTCTTGACTATGAAATATCAGTGTAACCAAGAAATTCAAGAATTGTAATCACACTCGTCTTAAGAATAGGTACGCGGAGTCGAGCTGGTGTATGGATGAGTTAGTGACGATGAAGAAACTTGCAGATGAAGAAAAACTCCAAGTCATTCCAATCTTCTACAATGTGAAGGCAAGAGAAGTTAAAAATCAGACAGGTGAGTTTGGTGACAACTTCTGGACTCTCGCGAAGTGTTCTAGTGGAGATCAGATCAAGAAATGGAAAGAAGCTCTCGAATGTGTCTCTGACAAAATGGGTTTGTCATTGAGAGCCGAAAGGTGCTTTCCACTAACACTCACTCTTGTTTATACTTTGCTCAATACCCTTAATTCGAAACCCTAAACGTATATATTGGGGAGAGGAATCTTATTTTCAAATTTTTAAAAGATATCAGGATTTCGAAGACTATTTTATGATATTTATTTATTCTTTTATTTTTTTGGCAGTTCAGAAGCAGATTTCATCAAAGAAATTATTAGGGAAGTTATGAAAGTTATAGCGTCAATTAGATGCAAGAAAGGTGAAGAAGATTGTGATGTCAATATTTTTGGGAATAAGATAAAGGTTTCAAATTGCAAATGCTCATATGCAACTTCCCGTCTTTAAAAGGAGCAAAATCAAAAAAGTTGTGAATTATTAGTTAACGTTCATTCTGGATAATGAATAAACCTCAAGCAACTCCTTCCATGGTATTAATTGATTAAGGAACGCACTTATGTCATTGCAATGAGTTCATAAATTTTGTTAATAACATGTTATCATATGTTGAAGCTCCTGTATTGAACGTAATACAATGGAGATTGTGTTTCAAGCCAAAGTCAAATCTGATGTATATCCTCTTTTTGTTTTGTCTTTTTATCGGAAAATAAATTATAAGGAAAACTAATAGAAGAAGAAATTTGATACTACGATACGTGTGCTCGATTGAAAACGAGCAGAAAAAAAAGTCATAGAAAATTGAAGACACTTATAACATTTTTGATCTTGAAAGATTGATGTTTTGATACAACAAAGTGGTCCGGATAAAAAAGGATATGAAGACACTGATACCACAGATGTGAATATCATACCAATCATTAGCATAAAATGCTACATTGATTAGCTTCCAACGTAACACATATGGCATGCAGGCAAGCCAAGTTAGATAACAAAATCTCAAATATTTCGACTGTACGCTCTTTCCATAATGGAAGTCTCGTTGATTCGTTGTTTTGGCGATTGAGTCTCAGATATGTAGGTGGCTTTAGATTTGATTTATTTTTTTGGATTTTTGAATGAGTGTTAAATTTATTCAACCAAAAAAAACATGTTTTACGTATATACATTCTTTAGCTAACTGTTTTAAAAGAATTCGAAAAAGTAGAAAAATAAACCTAAAGAATTTTCATTTACTTATTTCCTTTTTTATACAATTTACTGTTTTATATTTTATTACGTTTAATTGGATACTCATCCATAATAGAGACTAGAGAGTGTGTCGAGGTTTTTATCGGGTTAGGCAGAGGGAAGAGATCAAGAGAATGTTCTATATGGAGAGTTTATTATGAACTCTTGTACGATGATTATTAGATTTCTATTAGGCTAATATCATCACTAATGACACTTCTACCAAAAAAAAAATATCATCACTAATGATACATTCAACCAACCTAACATTCTGTACTGCTACTTTATAATGTACGTTTTCAACTATTTTTGTATTTGCTTACCGTTTTTTACTACCTGCTAAAATAGTCACCATTAACATATGGTGTTTTCGGAAAGAGAAAAAAACTTGTGATTTGATGGACCCTTTGGTATACAATTCTTAAAGTAGATAGTAAATCTTTGCCGGGCGCCAAACTAATCTACTTTAAACCTAGGATAGCCAATAAAATGATGGAAACAAAACTTTTGTCCGAGAAAGTAACACTGTCCAGCCATTCTCTTATCTGTCTTAACTAGGAATAAAAGATACGAGTTACAGTTGTGTGAAAACAGTTTTGAAATGTCCAGTAAAAAAACAAAAGTTAGCAACACACTTGAATATTTTTATGGTTTATAAATGCATGTTAGAGGGAAGGCACGTGGTCACGTATGATATTAGCTTCAAGAGATTGTCATGTCATGCATGTGATTTTCTATGATTCACTTGAAGTTACTATAAATTTTGGATCCTACGAAATATGTGCACTTATTATATACCATGATCTTCTCCTTTATTGGAACATATAATTGTGCAAAAAAAAAAAAACATAATTAACCCATAATTTGTTACTTTAATCATATAGTAAGTTAAATTTTGTTTCAAAATGTGGTACATTCCACACTTACTACTAATTTTATATCTCTTTCAAATAAAACCAATAAACTCAAGCATGCTTATTGCTTAACATTATTATTTTTGCTAATTGGTGAATAATGTTTCAAAATATATTACTATATGTTATTACGTACCTTTTCCAAATGTATTACTCGAGATCTATACTACTTAGTTTTGGATACGTTTTTTTTTCTGTTCCCTTCTTGTTTATAATTATCGTCTATTCTTCTCGACTCTGGTAAATTCCTTTGCGACATTGCTGATTAATTTCCTTACCATTTAGCTTGACATGTTTCAGTCTTTGGACGTGGCTTTTTTTAATCTTGAATACGAGATAATTAAAAATTATATAGTTTTGTTGTTTCTTTGTACGTACTGTAAGTTTCTACTTTGTAGTAGCTAATTACAAAGCATTCATTTATTGATATAATATACTATTATTTAAAGGGAATTTAATGAAAAAACCCTTCTTGGTGAGATCAATTTTTAAACCCTCAACTATTTTTTTAGTAAATAAAACTCTGAACTAAAAATATTAACAAATTTAACCCTCCACCTATAAAAACCTAAACACCCGTAATAATCTCTTCTACGCAATCAACGTTTGTTTAACTGAAACAAAAAAAGACTAAGCATTAGTTTTTAAATACAAAAATTAACAACAAACATTCTCTTAAGAACTTTCGTTTTCCATAAACGTTCACACGTCGAATAATAGATCACCAGAAAAACTCTCAAATCGTGAAATCCTAAAACCTCAAAATTCCAAATGTTGAACGGTTAGTGAAAAATAAACTAAAGTAGGTTTAATAGGCGATTGACACAGAGTTAATCGAGGGTGAGACGCATAATTAAATTTAATGATGGATGACATTAACTCATCGAGTCTCCATTATGGAGTGAGGTATTGAGAGAACATATGTTTATTACATCTGATTTGAATTTTGTAAAATATTGTGGTAAGTCAAATTTTTTTGTTTGTTGTTGTAAATATGTTTCAGAATAAGCACTTTGCATAAAATATGAGAAAATTTTATATTTTCCATCAGGAATTGCAGAATACTATAATCGAAAAATTGTGTTGTGATCGTAATATGTTTAAAAAGATGCCTAGTGGTTTTCGTTTTATTGTTCTGCTAGAGTATACAAAATTGTTAACGGTATAAATGTATGCTTTTATAGACGGAGGGTTAAATTTGTTAATGTTTTTTAGTTCAGGGTCTTATCTATTAACAAAATAGTTGAGGGTTTAAAAATGGATTCGGCCAATGTTGAGAGTTTTTTTCATTAAATTCCCTTATTTAAATTTAAAGTTTGGTTGCAACTCTTTAATGAAAATATATTTTTATATAATTTTACGAAACTTTTATATAAATATATAACAGAAATCTAAAAGTCTTCATATTGATCATGATAATGAGATAAACGTATATTACTTTCCGATTTCTTAGTTATGAAATACATGAAGGTGAAACATAAAGGGGAATAAATTAAAGCGAGAAGTTTGAAGAAGCTGTGGCAACTCTTCTCATGGACTTATTGATGAAACCATCTCATCAATCCCCTTAGCCTCTCCCGAAGAAGACCAACTGCATCTGGTTAAGATTTCTTCAAAATAAAAGATTCAAAACTCCAAACCTCGGACACGAGTCTGGAGAGCATAACCATTGTCCAAAACAGGTGATGAGGTAACTGGCGTCGTTTTCAGCAAAGTAAAAAATGTAAGCGACATTCATGTGGGAAAAAAAGAATGTTCAAGAAAGTGTTAGCGGATGGTGACTCAAGTGATGGAGTTTACGTATATAATCGAATTACCGGATGTCCTTTTCTATAAATGATTTTTCTAAAACAATTCATTTGTAATCAAATTCAAAAAAATTAGACCCTTACACGGTAATGTCGAAGATCATACATATGAGACCATGAGATTTTATATGATATCTCGTAAGTATCATTAGAACCAGAGACCTTTAGATTTTGCATAATAATTTTAATTTTGAGCTATTGACACTTGGTTATATATGCATATGGTTTTTGAGTGGTTTGGGTGCACAGGGTTTTGTTGAGTAGACAATCCTTTTGGCCTATAAAAAACAGAGCTTTTGGTTTAAAATTAGAGCTGATCTCTACTTCACACCATTCTAATGCACTAGATAATTCATTCAAAATTTCATTTAAAACTGAAAAATTATGTTATTGCATGGTAAAAAAAACTTTTATGAAGGTTTGCATATTCTAAGCCTAAATTTGTTTTTATAGAATGTTGGTTTAACTCATTGATCATATTTTTCAATCATACATTAATCATAGATTTGTGACATTTCTTGTTATATATATATATATATGTATTAATATGAAGAATTGTAACATAATGCTTTATCAAATTTCAAACAATTCCAACCATTCTATGAAACATTTTGAAAAATTTACCTTTGAGAATCTAGTGATAAAGAAGATGCAGTTGAGTTGAAGAGTTATACCAAACATCTGATTTAAAAGGAAAAAAGAAAAAAGAGAAAACAAAAATCTGAAAAGTACCTAGAAAACTGTAACAATTGATGAAGATATATAACGAAAATACCTCTGTTAACTTTGACTTAGACTTTTGCTTCCATCATCTTCAACACTTCATCTTCCTTTCTCCCCTATAACGGTACAAACCCATTATTTTCCTCAAACGTCTCGAACATTGAAATTATTAAGTGAAAAAGAGCTAAAGTACATAATTTTGATATAAATTTTTTAAAGGATTTATAAAGTTCTTTTTATCGGATGTACGTCTCACTGTATAAACATCCCAACTTTGAATTGGAGTTTTGAAACGGAGGAAGATGAGAGTCATTGTGGATCGACTGAGAGATTTTCTGATGTTTGTGAATAAAAGGAGTATAAAAAGATAGAGATCATGGCCGAAGATATAGGAGGAAGGATAATGGACTGTTTTGAAAGACTGTCGATATGATGATGGCTATCAATTGTGGCTCCAATGTCTCGGTGTTTAATTGTTAAGGTTTAAATTTTTCTCTAAGAGTTTAATTTTCAATCAAACGTTGCACTTGATGTAAAAACGTTAATTTTTTTCTTGAATATAATTTGACATTAAATTCAAAAAAGAAAAAAAGACTATCGATAAGTGTTAATTTTTAAAAATGTCTCAAAATATATTTGGCATCATTTTATTGGTAAGGTGACTTGTGATTAGTATAAGATAAATGATTTAATTATGTTTTCTTTTTAAATTAACCTTTATAATAACCTTATTTTTTTATTTTACATTGTTTTAAAGCAAGATTGTTAGTTGAAAAATCATTATCTATTGGGAGATGGAGAAATTCTTTTTTTTTTTAAAGGAAGAATTGTATTAGACTCTCATAAAAATAATGTTACATAATACATCGATATATATAGTGATAGGAGTAAACCTAATTTCCTAAACTGAGATAATGACTAATGTAAATAATACATTTTTACATAAAGGTAAATATCCTAAATAAGAGGATATAGATTCTTTCACATCTTCATAATTTACATATTCTTGAGCAATCATCTCGAACGTCGATCTCTCAACCGATCTCCGGTTCTCCATCTCCCAATATTATCGTTTATATTGGTAATACAGAATTTAGTTTTATTTTAACGTCATTTTAGAATTTTGATATTAAAATTTTCATGCTAAAATATGAAGCATCGATCAGTTTCGTTTTTTTGTTTGTCCGCGCATCAGTTACATTAAACGCTATGATATACAAATACAATAAAAGTAATGTTAAATTTTAATTATTGAGTCATCTCTATAATTATTTTTGAAATTAACTCTATAATTCTAACATCGCTTAGCAACAATTACAGTAAAAAAAACTTTACCATCATTATTTTTTTGTAGGGACATATCAATTGGGAACACCGGCACAAGGAACCCAAAAAATTACCAGAGCACCGAAAACATAAATGGGCAAGATACTGTCAACAACCAATAAATTTACTACCAGAACAGTGTTTCAACCTTCAACTACTTCCTTAACATCCGCTCCCACATTTTATTAAAAATGATTAATCTAGTAATTAGTGGTTGGCAGAGACATCTGAAGCTTGGGTTGTGTCTCTCTTGGAGTAAATTGTCAACAACCAACAAATTGTATCACTAATTATTGATTAAATAACAAAAGATTACAAAATTCCCAAACTCAAGGACATTAATCACTAGTTAAATAAATAACAGGTGATATTAAAATTCTTCCGAATTACCTATCCTTAAGAGTAAGAGACTTGTTTGTAATATTTCAAAAATGGATTATTTAAGAAAACTCGTATAACATCGTAAGCTCAAATGATTAAAATAAACACACACACACACACATTCCTTTTTAAATACTCTATCAAGAAAGAAAATGAAAAAAACTTTTGTTTGATAGTTTTCCGAAAAGGGAAGGGAAACCCCATCGCTTATTAGTCTTGAATTAAAATGATGGTTTGATATTAAAAAATGATGTGTTTATTGAAGAGCACACGTTTGCATAAAGTCACTTTTATTTAGGGTTTTTACTTTTACCAAAACAGATTTGGATATATCCAGTAATAGTTCATTAAGTAGCTGGTGGCAGATCCAAAAAAAACATTTTAGATTGAGGTCAAAACTATATTAATTTCTATCGATAAGTAAATAAACTAAACTATCAGTAATTAAAATATTGTATTTCATATGACTAAATTTAGCTAAAATGTAGTTGGAAATAAATATTATTTCGTTAGTATTATATGTGTGTGGACGTGCGGGGTATTCGATATTTCGTAGGGCTTGTCGCTTGCTGTCAGTGGCTCTTAACCCCGAAAATAAACAAATAAAAAAACCGCACAGAAATAAAGACAAAACCGCACATGCTTTCTCGAACATTGGTGTGCTATTTTTTTTTTTGCAAGGCTCTTGTTTTTTTTTGGGTGTGTGTGAAAGTACTTTTCTTCTTCTTAATGTTAATCTCTCTCTAGTTATCTTCTGATAAATGAGATGAGTATCACATATCATTATAACAATTCTTGGTTATGGTTTTATTAAATTGAGCATGTGAATGGTATAGACTGTCGAGGAACATTTTTTTGAAGAAAACTAGAATGGAAGCAACTCTCTCTCTCTCTCTCTCTCTCTCTCTCTCTCTCTCTCTCTCTCTCTCTCTCTCCAAAAACCCAAAGTACCATATAAGAGGTAGACGACCAGTCATAACATTTAGTCTTTCCAAAGATAGATATGGCAGCAACTTTTTCGTTCAGATCTGGACACCGCTTGTCCCGCTTCATGACGATAGATATGTCACGGACAGCGACCATATATTCCAGTGACCGATCTCCTCGTTTTGTCACTAACTGTTGTCGCTGGTTCAATAATGATCAAGCGAAAGCAAAGTTGTCGGCCATCATGAAAACGAACAGGGCCTCATTTCCTACTCCTTTTACAACTTTTCACTCCTTTCTAATTTCCAGTCCGATGAGCATCACTGTCTCTCGGGCGGAGAACCATCAAGTATTCTTCAATTACCGGGGAGAGCAACTGGGATACTACTTTGTCAGCCACCTCAGTGATGCCTTCGAGAGGCACCAGATCAAGTTCTTCATAGACAAAGACGAGCAGCGAGGCAAAGATCTCAAACATCTCTTTGTAAGGATTGAAGAGTCGACAGTTGCACTAGCCATCTTTTCAACGGGGTTTGTAAAGTTCTTTTATGCTCTTATTAGTTACTCAGTACTGTTGACTTCGAATGTGTATTCTAGCATATTAAATTAACAATATAGCAAAAACAAAACAAAAATCATGAATGATTATCTTTGTTCCTAATGATAGTTATCCGGAGTCGAGGTGGTGCATGGATGAGTTGGTGAAGATGAAGAAACTTGCGGATCAAAGAAAGCTCCTAGTCATTCCAATCTTTTACAAGGTGGCAGCAAGAGACGTTCGAGAACAGACGGGTAAGTTTGGTGACAACTTCTGGAATCTAGCGAAAGCTTCTAGTGGAGAGCAGATCAAGAAATGGAAAGAAGCCTTGGAATGTATATCCGACAAGATGGGTTTGTCATTGGGAGACAAGAGGTACACATTTCATTCAGAATCTCTTTTATTCTTTTTTTTTTTTTTCTTTTTTTGTTTAACAAAGGAATAAATTTTCTCCAAAATCTGAAGGAAATTGTTTAAATAAGGTAAAACTTTTCCTACCAGCTCTGAAGCTGATTTTGTCAAAGAAATTGTTAAGGAGGTTCAGAGAGTTATGGCAACAATTGAGTTTGAGGAAGAAGAGAATCATTTGGGGAACAAAAAGGCGAAATGATTGAGCTTTCTCGTAAGAGCCTAAGAAATGATTTACTCTCCAGTTGTGTATTTTCTCTTTGCTGTTGTTTCTTTTTTAATCAAAGAAAGAGTTGCAATTTCTTGTATGATGTCATTTCTTTTTCTAATTAGGAAAAAAAAAACCGACCTGTAAGCTAGTTTCCTATATGAAGTACTTATTAGTTTTTGTATCTCATAAAGAATTTGAGAATCGAGAACCTCTCACTTCTCAAATCTTTCTATCGATCGAATACACCATCAACATTCCACACAATATATATTTGACAATGAATCAAAACTTGTGGCCCTCGCAAAAATCGAGAGTGAAATGATTTGCAACAAAATTTCTGATGAAAGCCAACCTTAGCTCCAACCGCGATCAAGGAAATAAATATTTCTTTTTTGAGCCTATTTGTTTTGAGGTGTTTTAATTAGGCAGAATGCAAAATGGTCAACATTGTAAATAATGTAACTAGACGTTAACAAAAAAAAGTTATACCAATTGATGATATGGGGTGAAATCTTTTTAAAAAGTTTGAAAAATAATATGGTATAAAGTTTTACAAAGAAAATTCTTAAAACTAAGTTTTACAATGTACTTTTAAGCAACAATCTTCTCATTTCTTCTATAATATTGGCCTCTTCTTAAAACCCATTAACATTGGGCTTAAACACTTCTCAATCCCAACATCTAAAAAAGTTTTACAAAGTATATTCTTAATTTCCCACGATGACAAAAAATATATATATACAAACTGGTTTCCCACATATAAATCATATAGTTTAACATTGTAAAACTACAAGTTACTTATAAAAATCAAAACTTTCATCAATAGCTAAATCTACAACTGGAACTAATACAAAACATCTGCATGCAGTAAAATAAAATAAAAATCTCTCCCCCAAACCTAAGTCAAATATACGTGCGATGGAAAATTAATGTGGAAAGAAATACGTAAAAGAAAAACAAAAAATGTGGTTGTACTCATTCGATTTTTTTTCAGATTCTGTAGTTTTGCAAAAATCAGAAATGGAAGGTGAGTTTGGTGACAACTTCTGGACTCTCGCAAAGGCTTCTACCGGAGATCAGATCAAGAAATGGAATGAAGCATTGGAGTCTATCTCCGACAAGATGGGTTTGTCGCTCAAAGACAAGAGGTACGTACTTTAACTCGTATAGTCTATATTTTTTTTTTTTCTCTCGCTACTGATTAATAATAATTTTTTTTTTTGAGTTGTATACTCTAATTAGAACCAAGGAATCATATAAATATTCTTTCCCGTCAAAGACTGAATGATATTTCGTATATATATCAATCAAGTTGTACTTTGTTGGCAGCCCTGAAGCTGTATTCGTCAAGGAAATTGTGACGGCGGTTAAGAGAGTTATAACAGCAATTTCACTCGAGGATAGAAAACACAATCATGTTGAGGTGAAAAAGAGAAAGGCCAGGAACTGCAATTGCCTATGTGAGCTTCCCGATTTTAAGAGGACCAAAACTAGAAAGCTTTGACGTTTATTTTCTTTGGTTTGTCTTCATATGTGTTTTTTCCATATACGTATGTGTGCGTGTGTGCATGTGTTCCTTTTTTGAAATTAAGACACTTTTATATTACGTTTTTTTTTGTTTTTACATTGCTACTTAATTGACATGTTTCAGTCTTTGGATATGTTTAAAACAAAAAACAAATCTTGAGTTGGAGATCACTTAAAAATATAAATTAGTTCGTCTTGTTTCTTTGTATTGTATATAAGTTTCTACTTTGTAGTATTCATTTAAAGTTTGGTTGAAACTCTTTAATGAAATCACGTTCTTATGTAATTTTCCCCAAACTTTTATATAAATATATAACAGAAATCTTAGAGTCTTCACATTCATCATAATTGTCAAAAAACCAACGTTCAAGTGAGAGTTAGGGGACGGTGACTCAACTAATGGAGTTTAGGTATTAAAACGAATTACCGATGTTCTTTTTTCTGTAAATGACTTTTCTATAACAATTCATATATAATAAAAAATTTAAAATTTAGATTTGTACACAGTACCTTCCTCCAGGTCGAAAACCATACATATGAGATGAAGACATTTTATATGATTTCTTTGAACCGGAGACCTTTTAAGTTTTGGATGAGAATTTTTACCATTTGAACTATTGACACTTGGCTAGATGCATATCCTCTTTGAGTAGTTTGGATTTACAAGGTTTTCCTTAGTAGACAATCCTTTTGGCCTATAAAAAACAGAGCATTTGGTTATAAATTAGAGCTCTCTGCTTCACACCATGCTGATGCACTAGATAATTCATTCAAATTTTCATTTATACTTGAAAAGTTATGTTATAGCATGCATGGTAAAATTTTCTTATAAAGGTGTACATACTCTAAGCCTAAAGTTTTTTTTTTATAACATGTTGGTGTAACACATTGATCATATTTTTCCCATCACACATTAATTATATATTTGTAACATTTGTTATTATATATGATTAGTGTGTGATTAAAAATATTCTTAGAAACTAATTATCAATTTACTAGCATATAATCAAATTTCAAAGTTTTTTTTTTAAATTTATTCCATTCTAGTAATTTTTTGTGATTAAAAATGTGTCTAACAATTAAACTAGCTATAGACTGATTTAGATGAGTAATATTAGGAAATAATTAAGAGTGGTTAGTGTTTAGTAGTAAGAATAGATTAATTGTACCTATTTGGTTAAAGTTTACTATGGAAGTAGGCCAGTGTGACTTGGTTAATAAACAAGAGTTGTTGAGAAACAACATCAGCATAACCAAAAAGTATAAATTGAAAAGAGAATGACTTGGAAGTGGCAATATTTATGCTGACGTGAGTCACTTTCTATCATATAATAGATTTGTTTTCGTATTTTAATGTTTATCTAAGGACGTCTTGTTACAAAGTAATACACTTTTTAGTGTTTATATAACAACGCATGTGCTAAAATTTCAAAGGTACATCCGAACGATGACACTCTTCTCTTCCACTCAGGTGTTCTTGAACTACAGGGGAGAGCAACTGCGCTACAGCTTCGTGAGCCACCTGATTGATGCATTTGAAAGGAATGAGGTAAACTTCTTCGTAGACAAACATGAACAGAGAGGCAAAGACCTCAAAAATCTCTTTGTGAGGATTCAAGAGTTGAGGATCGCGCTGGCCATCTTCTCTACCAGGTTTGTAGTATATATGTTCTTTCACATTCTCAAGAAGATTCAAAAATCTTAATCATTCTCGTCTTGACTCTGTTTCAGATACACTGAGTCGAGCTGGTGTATGGATGAGTTGGTAAAGATAAAGAAACTTGCTGATAAAAGAAAGCTCCATGTCATTCCAATCTTTTACAAGGTGAAGGCAGAAGATGTTAGGAAACAAACCGGTGAGTTTGGTGACAACTTCTGGACGCTCGCAAAGGTTTCAAGTGGAGATCAAGATCAAGAAATGGAAGGAAGCCTTGGAGTCTATCTCCCAAAAGATGGGTTTGTCGCTGGATGATCAGAGGTACTTCACACTCAAAACTTATTAAATCTTCTACTTCTTGTATGAATGAAGGTATATATACTCTTTTTTGGCAGCTCTGAAGCCGGTTTTGTCAAGGATGTTGTTAAGACAGTTCAGAGTGTTGTAGCAGCAATTGGACTTGAGAACAAAGAGAATCAGTTTGGGAAAAGGAAGAGAAAGTATTGCAAATGTGAGCTTCCTGATTTGAAGAGAAGCAGAATCAAAAAAGTTGTGACGTAAGAAAATGTTATGTTACTAATATTTGTGAGCCTCTGTTTTGGATATGTGACTATAAATTGGTTTAGTGGTGTGACTGGTGTCATTGTAAAATCCTAGGAAAAGTTAATATTGTGGAATATTTTTCTACTAATACTTTTGTTTGTCGACTTTGGTCATCCTTATTTAATTATGTTTAACTACACAACTTTGGTCATATATGATGCTGCGTCCTGAACGACCTTTCCCCTGATGTCACCAACATTACCCGCACACTTATCCTTTTATACCGTTGCAGTTTTAAATCGATAGATTAGTAAATAACAACTTTTCTAAGTTACCCTTTAATTAACTGCATTGCAACTTTGACAATTTCATTTTTAGTTTCGTAATACAATAGTAGAATTATATAAATTAACTAATTATCAAATTTGAAAAAATAATTGGTTTTGAATTATAATACAGTTCAATTCTTACTGATTAATGGATTTAGTAACGTACATTGTTTACAATTCATATGTCCAAGAATTTTGATACATTGCCATCTATGCTAAAGATGGCATGATCATTGTCAATTTCGTCATGGTGTGATTGTCGATTTTTGTCACGAAACGAATATGTGTTATATAACATAATTTGATCTTGGATTTGAAAGAAAATATAGGTTTCGATTCAAAATCTCTTAGTTATTTTTGAAAAGCAAAACAAGGACTTACAAGCAGGTTTTCTTACATGCTTCACTGCAGATTCGTTCATTTTTCATCCGATCATAGTAAATTCATGCCACTCGTCGTCAGCACTATATAATTAGTCTTGATCATCTTCACCCGTTACATTAAATGCAAGTGAAGTTAGTTCCAATGTTTTTGACGGTCCATGCAACATACATGTTTCTGTAATACCCTCAACAGTCAACCCAACTAGTACTATATTCAGCCAGCCCGAAGATGCTATCTGACAATAATCAAAGACGAATCATCGGAGGTCCAAAACGAATTCAGATCTTAGCAAAAACATTTTTCTTAAGTTATAACCACGTGACGTTACTATTAAAACTAGTAAATAAATTCATTATTGGCTTATTGCCCTCATCTTTAGTAACTTTCTCCACAGTTGCTAGGCATTTAACAATTGTTCTAAAACCACTACTGATCATTTAGTAATTGCTCTAAAGCAACAAAGTACGTATTTGTTTGAAAGTAGAAAAGATCAAGCAAAAATTAATCTATACTATATAAAATTTGAGGCTATAAGTTTTTGAGAGCGTACACATAGGATTTTAGACGACCAATCGGGATTAGACATTTCATTATTTTTAACAAATTTTAAATAGCAATTATTTTCCATATCTAGAATTATGTAAAAAGGAAAATAAACCATGATATATGGAAAATAAAACAAATATTTTAAATATAGGAACTATTCTAAATATAATTTTTTATTAAAATATTTGATACAAAGATAATCAAATTTTTTTTTTCAAATTTAATTAAATTCATCAACGGAAATATTTTGAAATGTGTAGCATATGTTCGATTTTAAACAACCAATCGCAGTTAGAGATTTCATTATTTAACATTTTTTATAATTATAATAATTTTTTACATTAAGATAAAAAGGAAAAAACAGGATATACAGAATTCAAAGAAAAGTTTTAAAAATTTATATTGGTAAATAGTTTTTTGTATTCTAAGATTTTTTTATAAAGGAAAAATATAAGAAACGTGTAATAATAAAATTTTTAATGATGTACATTTCTAAAATCTATGAAGTTTAAATAATGTTTTATAAAAAATATCCATCATTATTAATTAGTCTCACTAAATTTGTTTGTATTCCAACTTTGATCAAAATATCCAGTTTACTGATTGATGTTGTTTCAAAATTTGTAATTTTAATATTAATAACTCACATAGAGGAGAAAATATGAAACTATAATTGAGATTAGAAATTTCATCATTTTTTGTAAATAAAATAATTTTCTATAATAAGATATTTGAAAAAATGAAAAAAAAACAAGATACATAGATTTCAGAGAAACGTTAACTATGCTCCAAAATTTATAAATACTTGGTTAAGAGTTTTAGATCTAGAATTATATCAGATATCAGAAAAATGTAAACTTCGCTCCAATATATATAAAGCGAATAAATGGGATAAACAAATCTTATCATTCACGATAATGACGTGGGTTAAGAATTTTAGATATGAAATTAAATAAATAACAAATATGGACTTTATTGTTGGCAAGAGGGTAAGGAATATGAGCCATATATTTGAGGAAATTAATTCATCATTTGAGAAAGAGAATTTTATGTGTAATCTTGTTCATGTATTTAGAGAGAGCAGAGATGGTTGGTTAACGGGATCTCCGGCTCTGGCAAAGATGATAAAATATTTAGGCGGTTGGATCCTAGAATGAAAATTGCAAGGAGAGTATTACCCACCGACTAGAAAAGGCCATTATTAAAAGTTACAGCCTAGCTAGGTTTTGGTTGTAGACTTAGATTTAGAATCCTTTATTGGCGGTCAGGTTTTGTCCGATGATTATAAAAGTGACGAAATGGATGCCAGAAATTAGGCTTTTAATAAAATTAGTAGTGATGAGAGAGGATATGAAAATACAAATCAAAAATATTCTATTATTTGTATATATTGTCAATCGGTATTTTTCATGTTCATAATTTTGTAATAGAATGGATTCACTAAAATCCAATATTCTAAAACGTAACCTAGGCGGTTGCTTAGACGCTAGGACCTCAGCCGAAGTCTAGACGACCACCTAAATTGTATAGATTATATTATTTTAATTTTTAACTGCATATATTTAAATTTTAAGTTTTACATCCATATATATATAATTATAAACGTTCATATATTTTTAGCAGAATGTAAATAACCGTTATCTAATATTATTTTAAGATATATTAATTTTGTTTTTCTAACAAATAATTTTACATCTTTTATCAATAATATCATATATAATACTTTATTTTGTAATTGCTAAAGCAAACCTTATAGAAAATGTTGAACGTAGATGAAATAAAAGTATGGTTGTAGTTAGATTTTGGAGAATAAAAGAAGTGCTAAAATATATGATTAATGCTCATACATTATATAACAATGATAGGTAGTAGTTGCAGAACTTACAAAAAAACATATATAGAAGTCATGGTTTTAAACAGTCATTAGATTTTTAGAATATTATCTTGATATAAGCTATACTAACAAAAATGAAGTGAGTAGGAAAAAAAATGGTAATGAAATTGTGCATAACAAAATGAGGAAGTCATAAAAGTTAAGTATTTCTGATATATGACGACAACGTAATTTATAAACATACAATTAGAACGTTAAAGGTGAAAAGACATGGAATATTTAATTTTTTTGGTCATTTGTTTGGTGCATTTATTACCAACATCAATCTATAGAAAATAATATTTCAACTAACCGTATATAATTTTTAATTTTTCTTTCGTATCCTAAACAAAATTGAAATAACGTAAATGATACACAAACTATAAATAAAAGAAATTTTGTATTAAAATATAACTAAAATGTTATATCACTTTTGCATATTATTTGTAAATATATAGCTATTTAAATGAGTATTTAATCTAAATATTTTTAATTACTATTAATACAAACATACTTATGCTAATCATATTGATTAGTAAATCTAAAACAATTTGAAAATAATCAATATGAATATTTAGTATCAATTTGAAAATAAACAATTTTTTTGGTCAATACAAACATACTTATGCTAATCATACAAACATACTTATGCTAATCATATTGGTTAATAACCTAGTAGTACTAAAGATAACCGAGTTGATTAGTCTTTAGTCCTTTGGTCTTACCGAGAAGACACAACAGACATTATAAGGAAAGTTTTTCTTAAAATTAGTATCAGGTTTTCTAAATTTACTCCTTCCGTCTCACAAAAATGAATTTAGAACAAATAACTGTTTTATCAAGATGAATGTTCTGTATAACCAATACAAAATTTGGCTAAGATTTTCTTATTAGGTTTGAAAAAAGTTAAACCTTTTTCTAAAAAATATTTCACTTTAAAATTTGACATATATGATCCCATCATTTTAACATTCGATAGATATAAGATAATATTCTTCACACGTATCCATCGTAAAATGCAAATAAATATATTCAATAATTGTAAATTTTGCTAGATTACTTCTAAATTTGCAATTATGGAATATATTTATTTTATAAAATGTGGCTTTATATTTTAATTTTGTTTGAGTTCGACGTTGGGCATTTGTGAATTTGTCAAAGAAAAAAAAAAAATGAAACAGCGAGTGCCTGTCTTATAGAAAGGTTTGCAAATGTGAGATCACAGTTACATGCCTGTCATATAGGTTTTGACTAATTGTATGAAAGGCAAACACAAAAGTGCCACGTGGAAAAACCTTTTGGTTTGGGATCATATTGTGCTTAACATATTATTTTTTATTTTTTAAAAAATAATAATAAGAGAACACACTTTATGGTGTTTAAATAACAGCGCATGTGCTTAATATCACAGGCACCTCCTCCTCCTCCGAACGATGACAATCTTTTCTGCCAATAGAGCGCATCAAGTGTTTTTGAACTACAGGGGAGAGCAACTGCGTTACAGCTTCGTGAGCCACCTGATTGATGCATTTGAAAGAAATGAGGTAAACTTCTTCGTAGACAAATACGAACAGAGAGGCAAAGACCTCAAAACTCTCTTTGTAAGGATTCAAGAGTCGAGGATCGCGCTGGCCATCTTCTCTACCAGGTTTGTACTATATATGTTCTTTCACATTCCCAAGAAAATTCAAGAATCTTAATCATTCTCGTCTTGACTCTGTTTCAGATACACTGAGTCGAGCTGGTGTATGGATGAGTTGGTAAAGATGAAGAAACTTGCTAATAAAAGAAAGCTCCATGTCATTCCAATCTTTTACAAAGTAAAGGAAGAAGATGTTAGAAAACAAACGGGTGAGTTTGGTGACAACTTCTGGACGCTTGCAAAGGTTTCAAGTGGAGATCAGATCAAGAAATGGAAGGAAGCATTGGAGTCTATCTCTGACAAGATGGGTTTGTCGTTGGGAGACCAGAGGTACTTCACACTCAAAATTACTAAATCGTATTCTTCTTGTATATATGAACGAAGGTATATATAAATAGTTTCTTTTTTGGCAGCTCTGAAGCCGATTTTGTCAAAGATGTTGTTAAGGCAGTTCAGAGTGTTGTAGCAGCATTTGAACTTGAGGACAAAGAGAAACATTTTGGGAAAAAGAAGAGAAAGGATTGCAAATGTGAGCTTCCTGGTTACAAGAGAAGCAGAACCAAAAAGTTATGACATAAGAAAATGTTAATGTGTATGAATATAGATACTCTCTTTTCTAGTTTTTCTTTTTATCGAAGGTAATTTAATTTTCTCTATATGTTGATTATTAATAATTTTCAAAAATTCTAATTAATCGACTAATTAAGGTCTTATATTACCATTCTCTGTTTCCTCTTTATCCACAAAGATATCATATATATATATATATATATATATATATATATATATTTTGACAACAAAATCATATGGCTATAAAGTGTGAAACGATTTGTTGCAAATAAAATTAAATGTAATATATTCACTGACGACATCATACTTGAGATCCAACGGTAAACAAATATGACTAATCTTGTGAGCCTCTGTTTTGGATATGTGACGATTTGGTTTAGTGGTGTCTTTGTAAAATCCTAGAAAAGAGTTAATATTTTGGAATATTTTTGTACTTTTGTTTGTCGACTTTGGTGTATGGTCATCCTTATTTGTTTTATGTTAACTACACAACTTTGGTACATATGATGAATTGGCGGAGCTAGAAAAACTATTTACCAAGGTCAAAAAAATTCAGACCAAAAATACAAAAATGCAAAAAAAGAAAAGAAGCTAAACCGTTTTTGTTTTTAAGTTAATAATAATAGACAAACAAATTAAATGGATTTAACAATAATATATTTATTTAAAATAATAATTATTGGACTTAATATTATGTATAAGCTCAAAACCCTATATGTTTTAAAGTTTTACAAGGGTTAATTAGCATTGGGCAAAAAATTCATATGAATTAATTATCTTATTTGGTAAGGGTCAAAATGATTTTTACACATACATTCAATTAATTTTAAAATTTTCACCTGGTCAACTGACCCTTGTGCCACTTGACTGCCTCCGCCCCTGATGATGATGCGCCCAAGGTCAAAGTGTTTTTTTTTTGTTTTTTTGAATGAATGTAAATTTATTCCACCAAAAAACCTTGTTTTTACTATTATATATGTAACTTTAAATTGATAAAGAGTTAAAATTTTGAACTATCCTCGGTATCAAAGTTCCAACTTAACTATGTAGCACGCTTATCCTTTTATAGCTTTTTTTATTTTTGGCTTCAGTATCCTTTTAAAGCTTTTTTTATTTTTGGCTTCAATATCCTTTTAAAACTTTTTATTTTTGGGTTCAATATTGGGTTCAATATTTTTTATTTTTTGTTTTTTATTTTTAAATATCCTTTTATAGCTTTTTCTATTTTTTGTTTATTGTTTTTTATTTTTAAATATCCTTTTATAGCTTTTATAGCTTTTTTTATTTTTTTATTTTTTTGTTTTTTATTTTTAAATATCCTTTTATAGCTTTTTTTATTTTTGGCTTCAATATCCTTTTAAAGCTTTTTTATTTTTTGGGTTCAATATTTTTTATTTTTTATTTTATTGGGTTCAATATTTTTTATTTTTTATTTTTTGTTTTTTAAATTCAATATTTTTTATTTTTTGGGTTCAATATTTTAAAGCTTTTATAGCGTTTCAGTTTTATTCTCACACTTCTTAATTTCTATATATATAAAGTTAACTTTTTCTCTCTTCTCCTTAAGCCAAATCATCATACACCTCATTTTATTATTTAATTTTTAAAATTAATTATATCATTTTATCATTTAATTTTAATATTTAAACCTATGTAAATAAGTTTTTCAAAAAGGAATATGAAAGGTCTTTTTTTATATTATATATTATAAGACTAAAAAAGATAATTGATTGAAAGTTAAAAAAACTTACTAATTATCGATTATACTAACAAATATATAAATAATAGATTATAATTTTTAGTGAATGTTTAAAATATATATATGATTATATTTACACAATGTAAACTTAAATATAATGTGATTTAACGGGAATAGAACAAAAAGTAAGAAATTTTGAGAATATAAATCTATCTAATTTATGTATCAAAAAAGTTTCTAACATAATGAGATAGGTCGGACCGAAACATGAATTATCATTTTTCATAAACATATAAAAAGGTAAAAATAAAAAGAATATTTCTTTAAAAGTTTCAATATGAATTTAACTATTTTTTCCAATACAACACATATGTTAAACTAATAAACAAAATAAATTAACTATATTTCATAAAATTGAAAATTAGAAAAAAAAAATATTAAATGAAATAAACTAAATATAAAGTAAATTATACTAATATGTTAAATTTAAAAATTGTTCCATATGAAAAACAAAAAAAATATATAAAACATAAAATCAGAAAAATATATATAGTAATATATAAATGATCATTAGGAGATATGAAGTACGACAAATCCAAAAAAGGAAAACGTAAAACAAAAAATAATAAATTATGACAATATATAAAGAGATAATGTAAATAATTAAAAATACAACAATCGGCCCGAAACCCACAAATCGTGTTCAAATTTCATGCCAACATACAAAAGAGCCCAAAATATTAACATATAGATCTATATTTGGTAAAAACCCTAATAGCACACGTTTCTTAATGATTCTCAACCGCACTTCCACTTTACGCTCACACTTCGACTTATACTATACACATTTAATTTCTCAACAACTAATGAAGCTAAAACACAATAGTTTTTCTATACGAACACAATTTAAGTTCTAAAAAGTAAAATATGGTATAGAGAAAAAAATAAGTAGGAAATAAAATACGAACCAATTACTCATAAACAACATAATAAACTCCCGCGCGTAGCGCGGACAACCGACTAGTATATCTATATAAGTAAAGAACAATCTTTCTATGTTATTCTTTAATAGCATTGCAACTTTGATAATTTCATTTTTACACTTCTTAATTAAAACAAAGTTAATACAATAGTAGAAATAAATAAAAAGAATTCACTAAATATCAATATCAGATTTGAAAAAAAAAATTAACTGATTTTGAATAATAATACAGTTTAATTCTCATTAATGGCTTTCGAATAATTTTTTTAAACCATTTTACTTTTGTTGTACAGTTTAATTCACAAGAAATCGTTTTAAATTTCAATAAACTAGTGAGTGTTGTTTAGAATTCACATGTCAAAGAATTTTTGATACACTGCCGTCTATGCCAAAAATGGTATGATTGTCGATTTCGTCATGAAATACTCTGTTGGTATTTGGTAATAAAAAAAACAAATATAGGAGAAAAAGTGTGGTTAGTGTCTCAAATCAGATATTTTGAACACTATTTTGCCTGTTTGATTTTTTGTGGTTCAGTTATTTAAATAAATAAATTATCTTAAAATATGAATATTGTTTAAATGAGAACCCTATTTTAGGAAATCTACCGATGTAAATGGTCTTACATGACAGAATTATGTCAACAAGAGCCTTACTATTTGTAGTAATTATGTCAGGAATCAATAAATGAATCACATTACATAACATAATATATTATGTTATGTCTATCATAATTTGCTAAAGATAATCAAAGCTTTTTCACTCCCGATCTCTTTGTTTCCCATTAATTCATTCATAAAACAGATTGTATAATATTTCCTCTCGTATTTAGGAAAAAGCGTTTTTCGGTTGAGTTTCATAATAATCTGGATTCAACAATATTTTATTTTTATTTTATCTTTCAACAATAAGAAGCTTATTATCCTTGAGACTTAGCAACCATATAATTTCTTTACTTATCAAATCTTTATTCTCCTTTTTTTTTCTTGTCAACTCAAATCTTTATTCTCCAAGAGAGCTAAAAGTAATTCTGTCATTCTTTTACAGAACATACAAATTGTTTTATTCATAATCCTTAAAGTCTTCATTTTACAGACTGTTTTTACGTTACTTAGCAACCATATAATTTCTTTACTTATCAAATCTTTATTCTCCTTTTTTTTCTTGTCAACTCAAATCTGCAAAAAAAAAAAAAAAAAACTTTCTGATTTTGTTTTTTTGTCGGCAATTTCCGTTTCTATAACGCAAGCCCAAATGGGCACATTACAAGATACATGATATAAAGCCTTTTTAAAGTCCAAATTTAAAAAAGAACTCAAATACCCAAAGATGACAAGTAAGAGACATGTTTGATGCAAAAACCTAGAGAGTTCTTGTGTGGCTGAGGCTAGAAAACCACCGGAACATCATCGGTTACTCACTGCCAAATTATTTGATTTGCCGTCGAGGTTATGCCAACAGCTGTATTGACTATTAGATGAAGGCTTCATGTCACGTCTTTGAAACATTTTTCTACAGATTTCACCCCGCAAATCAAACTGGATCCACTGCTTTCGCTTTTAATGATTGAAAATTTTCCAGATCTTTTTTAGCTTGTCTGTAATCTCAATTTTCCAGACCGTCCATGACTGACGGTCTCAGTTTCCCTATTTGGCTTTAGTAACTAAATTTTACACACAACAATTTGTTTTTACTCTCAAATTGCTCATTTTCTATATATCATCTTCCGTGGTTTTAGTAATTATTAATTAAGGCTCTTGTTGAAATGTTGAAATGAGATGGCTGAGCTTTTAGGCTTCACTTCCGGTATGCAATATCAACTAATCATGTTATCAATTATTTATATATTTTGCATTATCTATACTATTAATTGGGAAGGACAACTTAAAGCCAAACAGACCCAATTTTTTTAAAAAAAATTTCATGAAACATATTTCAGTTGCCAAACAAAACTAATGACAGCAAAAATGTTTTAATAAATAAATAAATAATAAAAAATAGAAACTACCTATATTTATGGATCATACTAATTTTGTTGCCAAAAAAGTGGAAAACTAAATTCGAAAATCTCCATGTATATAACATATTTAACATTTTGAGATATTTTTAAACAATAATTTAATATTTAATAAAATCTAATCAATAGTATTTTTTATTTGGTTTAATGATTTTATTCAAGTGTTTATGTTATTTGTATTTTGTATAACTCTTATGATATGATATATATTTATTTTGCGTTACAAAAATCATCATATATATTTTTTTGTTTTATATTGATGTTTTAGAAAAAATAAAAGAAAAATAAATATGTTATATATTTTACAATAGCATAAAATATGGAGAAATATTCAACAAAATTGATATTATCTTTAAAAAATTTAAAAATGACAAAGTCTTAAATAAATAATTAAAATGTTTAAATAAAAAAAAATCTTTAAGAAATGAATAATTATTTTTTTTCAAAAATCAATCGAATAAATATTTTGTATCACATACAATCTCTTATTTT
>NW_006238919.1:887515-889471 GCF_000375325.1 Capsella rubella | reverse complement strand
ATCACACGATTATTATATTTTCCGTATAATATAACATTGCCAATCCACAAAAAGAATTAAACATTTAATGGAAGAAAATAGTTATTTGAATTTTCATTACTTAGTAAAATATTTAATATATTTTTTGTTCAATTGATTCATTTCTTTTTGAAGATTTAAACAGAGATAAGTTCGTAGTTTATAAATGTGACTCTTTGCTTACATTTCTTCAAATTTTACGGTAATACAAAATAAAACATTATACTCTAATTACAAGCTATACGTTTCTACAACCTAATAATTAACGGTATTGTTTTTTTAAATGTTGTTAATTACAGGCAATATAATGTTGTTTTTTTAAAAAAAAATGTATGTAAATGATGCCATTTATAAAAAAATATATATATAATCTTATCTTAGAAGGAAAGAACGAGCACAAAAAGAAACGGTTAATTCAAAAAAAAAAGAATTATATAACTATTTCTCATCAAAAACAAGATGATATAAAAAATTTGGAAACTTAAATTCAAGTTCAACTTTTAAATATCAAATGACGGGTATCATACATGAATATGAAATTTAAATAGCAAAAGTAAGTTTCAAATTACTTAAATATTTCAAATATCGGAACACGAAATAACGAATACAGAAAGAGAACGAGTAATTTAATTAGTTAAATACAAGCTATATAATGTTGGTTTTTTAAAAAAATGTAAATTATTTCATTTATATATAAAAAATATGATATTATCTTAGAGAGAAAGAACGGGAACAAAAAGGGAATGGGTAATTCAAAAAAAAAAATATCTAAACTATTTCTCATCAAAAACAAGCCTATATAAAAAATTTGGAAACTTAAACTTAATTTTAACTTTCAAATATCAAATGACGGGTATGATACAAGAATATGAAATTTTAATAGCAAAAGTAAGTTTCACTTAAAAATTTTCAAATATTGGGACAAGAAATAACGGAAAGGGAACGGGTAATTTAGAAAATAAAAAATTTATTATCTTAACTAATTCTAATAATATACAAAAGGGAATTATGGGTAACGGGCAAGCTGAAGACATACTATTTATTCATGTGGGTGGACCAAAATATTTCAATTTGTTGTAGGACATGCATAGTGAACGGGTTTGACAGTCCTGATATCTATATTTATGTTATTTTATTCAAAATTTTTAATGTTTTTCATTAGTTTATGTGATGTGAAAGTTCACAAATTTAATTGATTTCTAATTTATCACTCATTCAGTTCACACTCGATCCGCGTCTTATATCATGTCGATTAAAATATTAGAAATTTTATGATAAACATAGTTTTTGCAACCAATCTCGCACGTACGTGCGGGTCCATCCCTAGTTATTATGTTAAAACTTCTATATTTTTGCTAATTTTCAGATTACAGACAAATCATACAAAACCTGCACATTGGTTTTTTAATGAGTATTTGTGTATTGTGAATCTATACTATTAATTGGGGATCATTATTTGTCTTTGTAGCCAAACAAACTTGTAAAAAAAATATTACAAAATATACAATCTCAAACTTATAGCCAAACACACTAAAAGACAGCAAAAAAGATAAATAAATAAATAAAAAATAAAAAACAAAAACTATCTATATTTATGGAAATCATTTTAATTTTGTTACCATAAAAAATGGACAAAATATTAAATTCAAAATTAAACATATGCAAACATATTTAATATTAGTTATATATTTTAGAGTATTTTTTGAAACTTATAATTTATATTTAAGAAAATTTTAAATGAAAAAGTATGTTTGATTATAAAATACATATCATAAAATGTGGAGAAATATACGATATAATTAATTATATCATCAAATTTTGAAAATATAATCTTAAAAAATGGTTAAAAATCTTAATTAAATCAATAATTAAAAATTTGTTGGCTAAAATCATGCAAAAATTATATATCACATAAAATCTCTTATTTTCATATAAATC
>NW_006238919.1:859660-887415 GCF_000375325.1 Capsella rubella | reverse complement strand
AAAATAAAATAATATAAAATATATTGATTATATATGAGATATTTCCGTTTTTCCTTTTAAAAATCAATAATCCAATTTTTTTTTTGAAATCATTCAGAAATACAGAATTAATTCAATCACCCTAATAACTAGCACTTAACATAACCAATCGACAAGTAGAAAAATATTTAATTCGATTATTATTTTTCCTAACCATAATGCAATTTCAAATCTACAAACTATCCAAAAATAAAAAATAAAAGTTTAATTACATCGTAATAGTTTGATCGTTATAAATTCAAGATTTCATATATTTTGGTACCTCATTAACTACTAAATTAAAACTAAATAATAAGTGGATATATCAAATTTAAATAATCGTTATGTCTTATTAGCAATTTCTAAATAATAAATGGATTATATTTTTATGATTTAATTTCTATGTCTTTCTACGTCTTTTAAATAACATAAAAATTTTTACAGCCAAAGCATATACAGCCAAATTCTCTGCATCCAAAATTTTAAAGTTAAAGTCTTTACAGTTACAAGTAACAGTCGTTACCAATCGACCTCTTAATTTTATTAATTTGGAAGATTTTGTAAACTTTCTAATCACCACCGCGATCCACATACAAAAAATAAAAATAGTAACTGGCCGAATGCATACAGACCGGTTCTGTCCAATTAAAATAAATACAATGGATCCGATTTTGGCCTGCTGCACTTAGAAGAAAATAGAGTCGTTGCATTTTGGGTATAAATCCTTTGTAATTTTTTTAGGAAACGTATATATAAGAAGAAAATGTATAATACTAGAATAAAATAAAAAAACAAAGTTTCAACTTTAAAAACTAAATCCTAAACATTAACTTTACTACTACAAACTATACCATAAATTTAAAATAATTTACCTAACTAAACCAAAAAAAGTTTAAAATTTTTGAAAATCATTTTCTTTTTTGTGATATTTTTGGGAATTTTTTTTTTTTATAATTATTTTAGAATATGAAACTAATAATATTTGAGAAAAAAAAATACAATTTGAAAACATGGTATTTCGAAAAAGTTTCTAAAATTTGTATAGTTCTTAATATGTGTACATGACATTGTTCGGCTGTTAATAGAAGCATGAATAAAGTCTTTTAAAAAAAAATTGTTGTGCATCTTTGAGTGTAAGGCCATGTCCATTGGTAAACAATTAAGGATATTTTTAAATAAATATGAATAAAAAAAAGAACAAAATAATGACATGTGACAAATAATAAAGATCGATGTCTTTGAGACACCTTACATGTCACTATGGTATTGGTCAATAAGTATAATTTTCATTTTCATTTTTTTTTCTTTTTTGCCAGGATTTTCTCTCTCCAATTCTAGTATTAAATTTAATAATAAAATATGATTAACGACACTACTTAGAGCATCATTATGGGCATAACCCTTAAGACCAACATTATTGGTAGTATTTAAGGGGTATCTTAGGAGAAGATACCTTTCACAAACTATGTTGCACAAAATACTTTGTGAAGGATATCTTCTCGTAAGATACCCCTTAAATACTACCAATAATCTTGCCCTTAAGATGTAGCTTAGTGTTTTTTTAGTATATTAATAATGTAATAGTGTATGTTAAGAATCACAAAAAAATATGTAATTATTGGTTGAACTTGTAGGTTCTTAAATTTCTAATAATAAAATAATGTAAAACATATTAATAATATTTGTAATTAATTTAATAATTAAAAAAATGAAAATAATTAGTTGGTTTTAAGTATTATTTATTTTAAATATAATGTATGAAGATAAGAAATTATATAAAATCAAAACTAGATTGAATTTCATTTCATGTCCTAAATCAAAAATTTGGTAAGAAGCACAAAACCGTGTCCTCTATGTAATTGCATCATCAATCAATATATAGCTGCATTACAAGTGAATCAATCTAAATCAAATATCTCACTAATTACAAAACACTACTAGTAATTGTCTTTTCTTATTCCACCAAGAAGAAACATACGAAGAATATTCATTTCTTGTGTGTGTGTGTGTGTTTGGCTTCCTTGTCAATCCATTTTGTTTACTCTTCTTTCTCTTCTCTCTTTTTTCAATCCTTTGATGATATAGTCCGCCATTATAATCTCCCACGGAAGCTCCTACGAGAACACCTTGCTTCCACCACACAAAACCAGACTTTTCCTCTCAGAAGATATCGGAATACCAAACCCCATTTGCTCTGTGCTTTACAGCTTGTCTCTCTGTATGTCAAAGCATACTTCAACATGTTCCTCATGATTAGGACAAGGGGCAAACACTCCCTACACTTGTCTGGCGCAGAAGACGGCTTGTGGGACTGGACAGAAAAATACAAGTTTTTATAAGCAAGAAGGTAATCAAAGATACAGAAACACCATCAGCTTTATCCTACATTCCTCCTCTTGTATAAAAAGCAAAGAAACGATGATCTAGTTATTTGAGTTATTCGACTGATAGATTCCATAAGCAAAATTCTTGACATCAGAAGTATAACATAAGAGCTCGAAATTGTTATAGAAGATACAGTAAGTCAGTAACAATAGAAGAGACTCGTAGCAAAAACTTGAGATTTTCATTGGTTCGTCAATTTGGGAATTTTTTAGACAAGACTTTATTCTCTTATATCTTACCGATGAATTAAGAAGCTCTGGTTGGTTTATTAATCTCTCGTTCACCTCCAAGAGAGAGCCTTTAACGCAGCACCTAGTGAACAAAAACGCAGAACAAAAACAACTTAATCTTTCTCGGATTTGAGAAGTTACGACAAGGGAAAGTGAAACCAGAGAAAGCTTTGCACCTCACAATGTATGAATCTTTTGCAGTGGAAACTTTGCACAATGCGGTATTTGATTCAGAGCGCAACGCATTCTGCACAATAAGAGCATGTGGAAAAACACTAGGTAAAGCCATCTACACTCAATCAAAGAAAGTGAAGAGACAATTTCGAACTGCAGCTTCAAACAAGAAGCAAAGAGAAAGCCAACCTTTTTACGCTTACCGGAGACTTTCAAGACGCTACGATCAGACTTACCGACATTGAAATCGACGTTAGTGAAAATAACAAATATAAACATCAAAACACATAACATCTTTGCTCAGACTGATCAAATTACCCTAATTTAACACATATCAAAAACTCCTAATTACCCCCAAATCATATAATCCTAATTTCGATCTAACTAACCCATAATTTAACAAGAATTCCTAGGGTTATCAGATCAAGTTACCCTAGTTTTGGTTATAATCGTACCTTCAAATAATCGATTGGAGAATCCTTCACAATTTACTCCCAATTTTCGCTCCAAAACTCTTCACTTTTTCTCGCCCAAGCTAACTCAACGATCTCTGTTCACCGAAAAGATGATGATAACTCCGGCCAAGACTCGATTCGACGAAGAACATGATGATAACGCCGGCTACATACGGAATCGACGAAGAAGATGATGAGAAGAGAGATCAGGATAATCGCAGAGAGAAGAGAGAAAGAGAGAGTTTATTTCTCGAACGTGAAAGAGAATAAGACAAATAACTTTTTTTTTTTACTCAACAGTTACCAACCAATAACTCTTTGCCACGTATGCTTATGAACCGATTGTTAAACTCATTCAAAAACATCTTGAGATAACACCGAATGCTTTTTAACATTTCACTATTTTAATATTTTGGGCTTTCTTTATTCACATAAGATCCTTGGAGATATGCCCATAATGATGCCCTTATAATTAAGTCTTGACTTCAATAAAATAATTGTAAAGAAAGAGACAAAGGTCAAAACTTAGGTTTTGATTCGTTGCTGTTTTATAAAATTTCCAGAACCATATTTTGGTCCAAATCAAATTTTATAAATCTATATTTTTTTTTATTCACATATAATTTTTTTTTTAATTAATTCTTTGGCGGTACCAAACCATTTTTCCTAAAACACATATTTTTCAGCATTCCAAAAAGTTAATTTTTACAACCAAAATACTACAACAAGTCAGAGTCAAAAATTGTCCAGCTCTAAATATAAATAACAAAAAAATTTACAGCCGTAAGAAATCAAGCCCTTCAAGTGTTTTTCTTTTTTTTTTTGTAAACTGCTCTTCGGGCGTATGAGAAGTCATAATCGCACGTGTGAGGAACGAAAGTCCATAATCATCATTTATTTCATATAATTAACGGTATATTAATAATAAATCCACCGGGGTTCATGACTTCATGTGCCTGACATTAGCGAACCTCCTGATGGCAATGTGCATGACACGATAAAGTATCGTCTCCCTCTTCCCTCTTATATATAAAAATGCATATGTTGAACACGAATCTACCGACGTATTTATAGTCCTTGACATAACCTACACCTCACACACAAACGAAAAGTTTAAAGTCCTTTACTCCTTTCATAAAACTTCTCATTTCCCTTTTACTAGCACTGCAACACTTTCTCCAATTCAAATTTTCATACATAACTGGTAACGATGACAATTATCTCTTTAAGTCAAGCCCATAAAGTGTTCTTGAATTACCGGGGAGAGCAATTGCGCTATAGCTTCGTAAGCCACCTCATTGATGCCTTTGAAAGAACCAAGATCAACTTCTTCGTTGACAACTACGAGCAAAGAGGCAACGACCATAAAATCTCTTTGTAAGGATTGAAGAATCGAGGATCGCGTTGGCCATCTTCTCTACAAGGTTTGTTGTATTCTTTCACTCTCTTGACTATGAAATATCAGAGTAACCAGGAGATTCAAGAATCGTAATCACACTCGTCTTAAGTATATGTATGCGGAGTCGAGCTGGTGTATGGATGAGTTAGTGAAAATAAAGAAACTTGCAGATAAAGAAAAACTCCAAGTCATTCCAATCTTCTATATGGTGAAGGCAAGAGAAGTCAGAAATCAGACAGGTGAGTTTGGTGACAACTTCTGGATTATCGCGAAGTATTCTACTGGAGATCAGATCAAGAAATGGAAAGAAGCTCTCGAATGTATCGCTGACAAGATGGGTTTGTCATTGAGAGCCAAAAGGTGCTTTCCACTCACACTCATGACTCTTGTTCTACTTTGCTCAACACTTTCTCTTTAAGTCAAGGTGAAGAAGATTGTTGTGTCAAAAATTTTGAGGAAAAGAAATTGCATTTGCCCATATTAATTTCCCGTCTTTAAAAAGAGCAAAACCAAAAAGTTGTGAATTAGTTAATGTTCATTCTGGATAATGAATCTCAAGCAACTCCTTCCATGGTATTAATTAATTAAGCAACGCACTTATGTCATTTCATTGAGCTCATAGATTTTGTTTTCATATGTTGAAGCACTATAGTCTATAATTACTCCCAAAAGCTCTTGTATTGGACATAATAAAATGGAGATTGTGTTTCAAGAAAATTGAAGATAATTATAACATTTTTGGTAAGGATTTTGATACCAAAGTTTGTAGTCCGGTTCAAAATAAGTAATTATATGACACATAAGTGTGTGATATCAACAGTAAACACTCAAATACAAGATGCCGCATGATCCCTTGGCTACCAAATTTTTATTAGGCTAATTATCATCCCTAATGAGACAGGAAACCAACCTAACGTGTTGTGTACATATCCTCTCTTAGTCTCATAAAAATAATATTTTCTAAAAACGTAGCCTGCGTTAAACAGCAATAAAAAGAATAATAATTCAGTTTACCACATCTAATTTTCATGTTTTTGAGTTAAGTTTTGATATCACAATTTTTCAGAAAAGACAACTAAAAATTGTAAATCAGACATAATTCAACAACATTTTTACAGTTGTGTGAAAACAGTTTTGTGTTACCGTGTTTTATCACACAACTGTAAAAGAATATATGTATTTGTGTTACCATTAACATAAGTTTTTTTTTGTTGGGAAAGAGAATAAAACTTGTGATTTGCTGGACCTTTTGGTAGATAATTCTTAATTAAGTGTAAGAAGACAACAACTTCTTTGAAAGAAAGAAAAAAAGAAAAGAGAAGAAGAGAACAATATAAAACACTTAAAGTATACAAATCTTGCCGCGCGCCAACTAATCTACTTTAAACCTAGGATAGCCAATAAACTGATAGAAACAAAACTTTTGTCCAAGAAAGAAACAATACTGTTCAGCTATTCTCTTATCTGTCTGAACAAGGAACAAAAGATGCGAGTTACAGTTGTGTGAAAACAGTTTGAACATGTCCAGTGTGAAAAAAAACAGAATTGGCAAAAAAAAAAAAAAAAAGTTAGCAACCCCACTTAAAATATTTTATATATGGTTTATAAAAGCATGTTAGAAGGAAGACACGTGGTACTGAATAACCTTAGAACCCTAATTAACGATGTCAGTCTTCTCTCCCAATCAAGTGTTTTTGAATTATAGGGGAGAGGAACTGCGTTCAAGCTTCGTGAGCCACCTGATTGATGCATTTGAAAGGAATGAGGTAAACTTCTTCGTAGACAAACACGAGCTGAGAGGCAAAGACCTCAAAAATCTCTTTGTGAGGATTCAAGAGTCGAGGATCGCACTGGCCATCTTCTCCACGAGGTTCATAGGTTTTTTCACGCTCTATAAACCATAAGATTCAAAAAAATTCATCGTGCATTATCGTGTTAGGTATGCGGAGTCTCCGTGGTGTATGGATGAGTTGGTGACGATGAAGAAACTTGCGGATCAAGGAAAGCTCATAGTAATTCCAATCTTTTACAACGTAGAGCCAGAAGACGTAAAAAAACAGACAGGTGAGTTTGGTGACAGATTCTGGACTCTCGCTAAGTGTTCTACTGGCGATCAGATCAAGAAACGGAAAGAAGCTCTCGACTGTATCTCTGACAAAATGGGTTTGTCATTGGGAGAAAAAAGGTACATACACCTTAGCTTCTTCAAGTTCTTCTCCTTCTTTTTTATACCCTCGATCGAGTTAAAGCTATGGTTATATATGATGGATCTTTGATGGTAATGTATATAACTTTCTTCTTCTTCTTCTGGTTTTTTATTTTTGTTTTATGTTTTTGACAGCTCTGAAGCCGATTTTGTTAAGAAAATTGTTAAGGAGATTCAGAAAGTTACAGAAGCAATTGGAAAGGAAGAAGAAAAACATTTTAGAAAAGAAAAAGAGAAAGCTTGGGGATTGCCATTGCCAATACGATCGCGAATTTGAGAGGAGCAAAACCAAAAAGTGACATAGTATTTATTGAGAGATGGAGAGATTAATAAGAGATATCTCTAGACGGTCAAGATAATTAATTATCCAAAAATATGAAAAATCATGAAGATTTAGAAGCTATGGCTTAGGAAATGTATTTTCATCTCTAGATATATTATTTACATTAGTCTTTATTTTAATTTAGAAATTAAGTTTATTCTTATCTTTATATATATCAGTACATCATTCTCATGAGATTCTAACTACAATTCTTCCTAAATAATTTTGTATTCTTATTACCATCTATTTATCAATATATGTTCCATAATATATATTTTGGATATATACTTTTTTCCTAGATATGTGTATTTTTCAAGTATATTTTTATTTATTTATTGGCTCGATTGGTTAAGGGGTGCTACTGTATAAGGTTGTAAACTTGTAACGGTGAGATTTTTGGTTGTAGATTCATTTCGTAGCTCTACAATTTTGGTAGTGAAATTTCTAAAACAAAACCATCATTGGCAACACTAACAATTGTGTATATAGATTAATATTTGATTGTTCATGCATGTATTTGACAAAAAGAAAGTACGTATATATATACGTGGACAAAAATAGAAACATAAAATTTGGTAAAAACAATGAATAGCATCTACACGTGTGTAATTGTATGTGTGAAGGTACCGAAAGAAGAAATAACATACGTATAACCCTTTACGAATGATTCCTTTGCTCGTATCTTCTTCCTTTTGCTTAGCTTTTCAACATTAAATCAAGAAAACAATTAAAAGAAACAAAAAGAACATAAAAAGGTGAAAAATAAAGTAAAAAGAAAGATAGAAACGTATTTATTTTTCTCATTCCTATATATATTGTTAGCTAGCTTCTAAAGCTCATTGAACAAAACTGTAGGAATTATGTGCTCTACAGCAGATTCAAATTCTTTTTAAAAAAAAATTGGGCTGTAGTGTAGACTACTTAGAAATTGTTATTAGAGCATACATGCATTGGTAGATTATTCTTGCTGTAGAACAAAATAACTTCATTTTCTTGTTCCATCACCGACCTAACTGTACTGTATATTATAAACAAATATGGCACTAATGATTTTCGATAAGAGTTGTAACCCACACATCTTCATTTAGCCTACAAAAAAATAAAAATGATCAGATTTGTATAGAGATGTTAAAATAGGCCAAAAAGTTGCGGACTGGTCTTAGACCAATTCCAGACTATCACTATCCCTACATATGCATTCATACAAGTTTATTTTTACAATTTGTATTTAGAAAAATGAAGATGGATCTTGTTTGTACCTTCTTAGCATTAAAAACTATCAGAGTCGAATGAACTGAGAAGACTATTTTTCTTTGTAATTTTCAAGTTAAACACAGTCCAACTTCCGACATTGGGGTCTTAAGATTATTTCCATCCATTCCCTACATATATTTTTTCCCTTTTAATGTATTATGTATTATTAGCTTGGTCAGATTAATATTAGCTTTCCTTTATTTTTTTGCTAATAACATCATTTTTGCCTCCTTTTTACTCTTTTTTTGTTGTTGTTGAATATGTTGATCATCATGAACTAAGTTTAGGAATTGGGAAAAGATGATATAGTAACCGTGACTTTGCTTATGCTTCTTATTGTATATTTATTTTCAATTAAGTTTATGTGTATTAGTAATTCTTTTTCACTTTCTTGTTCTCTTCTTGTAATACAACATCATGTATTATGATACGGTGTGAAGAGGTTTACCACGTAAGAGAGCCAATCCAAAACCGTATTGATTAATTTACATGGGAGAATGAAAAATCTTGTGTTTTTGCTTCTTTGGCAAGAGAGCCAGTACATTTACCTCTTTCTTTATATCTCCGTGCTCACAAAATCTCTTCACAATATAGCCAAAAACAAAACAAAAAATATACTGTATGTAGTCGAAAAATTTGACTATGTCAAACTAACGAGTGAATTGACTGTACAAAAAGAGTGATAAGCCTATCCCATGACATTATTCTTGTAGACTTTGAACTATTTTAGACTTTTAACCATTTAAAATAAATAATAATTGTTGACTAAATAAAAAGTTTGAAAGATTATTTCACATGTATAATATGCTGTTTTATATTATAAAACTATTTTTACAATTTTTTAATATTTTTCAGTTCTTTATCAATAGTATTTGTCCAGAATTAAGGCTATTAGGTTTCTCAAAATTCAGAACCATTCATCGTACATATGACTGGAGTTGTCACTCGTAGAGAAATTGTATGTCACAAAACATTGTCTCTATTTAGGACACAAAATAACTTAATAAGAATTGCTTCAATGATACCCAAAATTATTGAATCGTGATGTCACTACTAGACACTTTATTTTTGTAGATGACGGCTTCGTATGACGTTGCCAACACACTTTGTTTCTGCCTTTTTGATGTAATTTTCCCGACAGTCATTCATAATGTTTCCCTACTTTTAATTCTTTTTAAAAGTGATTATTCGATAGCACCACTAGGGAATTTTGGACACATCGATAAATCCGTTTGTAGATTTGATTCTTTTTTTTTTGATAAAACATTTATCCATTCACACTACAAGAAAATATATCATCACATGTTTTTAGATTTAAGGTATATAGTTCTAAAATAACTGATACGTGTTACTATAGTTTTTTTTTCTTTCTACATATATATATTTTTGATATATGTTACCATGCCACGTGACATTCTCGTCAACAAAAGTCATTTGTAGTTGTTTCAAAGTCATAGAGAAGTAATAAAATAACTTTGTCGACGAACAGATCATAACCACACACACACACACACACACAAAAAAAAAATCACATGTTTACCAAAAAAAAAAAACCACAAAACTAAAATTTTTAGGATATTACTTCAAAATCGTACGTTAGGTTTCATGATGTTTCGATATATATTTGAGACGGTCTTTTAATTTATTTTCTTTTAAAGGAAAATATAATTATTTAGTTTTTGTTAAAGTAAAGCCATATAGAATCTAACTATGCAATTATATTCAGTTACTTTTACATTTATTCCATAATAATTTACATTTATTAGAAGAAGTTAGTGACCGATTCGAGTTCTTTTTTTAGACGTTCTTTTTTGTTCCTGTGTGTGCGGAGTTTGTTGATTATTATAAAGCAGGAGAAAACAAAAAACAACTAAAGTACTATGTAGCTTTTTTGGTAGGGTTTCGTAAGTGCGTAATTTTTTTTCTTTCAAAACCTGGCTTGAAAAGATCCACCAGATTTCTTGATCTTATTACGCTTTTTGTTTTACGGACGTAAGGATTTTGTTTTGAATGTATCTTAATCTTGAACATATATATCATACGGTTTTATGATGCCAATGATTTGTTTTTCAAATGTTTCGTTAACCAAAAAAAAAAAAAAAATTCTTTCGTTTGGATGATTATTTCATTTGGAAATTTTAATTTTAGAAGAAATCAAAATTTTCATCACTGATATGTTAACCTCTTTTTATTATATTTTTGATAGAATTATATGAAGAAATCAAAGTCTTATCATTTTCTCCCAATTTTCTTAAAGTTTCTCCCAAATAATAATAATAATCGAAATCCAAAATTATTTTGAAATTGAAGGCAAAGTCGCTAGGACATTTTATTTTTGTGTTTACAATTATTTATTAATTAAAAGAAACTAAAGGGATGACATGAAAATTATAAAAAAGAACAACCTCAAACTACATTAATGTTTTTTATGGCATATAAAGCTGTAGCCTGTAGGAATGATTTGGTAGTCCAGAAGATTAAACTGTACATTTAAAATTAGGAATGATCACCGTTCAAAGAAATCTAATAAGTCTCAGAACCTTTTTCCATTTTTTTTGAACTTTTTGTTAGCCAAAGAAAATTGAGATCGGCTCAAAAATTTAAAATCATATCTCGTTTTATACACGTATGAATGTTTAAAATCATATCTCGTTTCATCGAATCATTATATCCTTGAATAAAAATGGCCGTATAGAACGATGTTTTTAAGGATTCTTCAAACACTAGTAACGTGTTTATCTTTAATTAACCTTTAAAGTAGTTTTTCTATTATTACCTCTCTTTTTTTTTTATTTTTTTAACACGAAGCAGCCTTTGCTTTTGAACTGGAAACAAGGTACAACCCCTACTGTCAATCAAGTTTTTCAACTTCATGTTTCTTTCCTTATTCAGTGTTTACCAATTATAGGAAAAGAAAATTCATTGTTTTTGCCAAAAGTCACATTTCATTTGGTGAAATTGGATTTGATGAAACTCTGGATTTTTACTATTTTTGAGGGTTTAATATGTGTTTAGTTGAAGATTGTTTTTCTTCAAAATCCCTTCACGAAAAGATATTTCGCTGGTTAGGAAAAATCAAAATTCAATAAAAAGTGATTAATTAGTTCTTACTATGTCAGATGAGATTATGGTTAACGCGTTGTCTTTTAAAAAAGGAATTTATGAGCATCTTTTTTTGGGTCTAATAACCAAAAAAAAAAAATGATTGTGAAGGCTTTTACAAAAGGTTGATGAAGATAACAAAAAAAAAGTAATGAAGGCTTTCAGAGCCGTGTTAGGGTTTTTATATGTGCGGAAAGAAATGATTGATATTCGAATTACCTATAGTAAACATATTATAAAACTGTAGTTTAAATTTTTTAAGGTTTTATCATAAACCAAAACAAATATGCAAAAGTTATTTAAAATAAAATGTAAATTTATAGATACGAGGACGGAGTAGAGTACTATAGTCTACATAAGAAAATAAAATTTCAGGTGAACGCAAAAGAAAAAAAGAAACATAAACAATTGGCTATATACACAGTCGTACAAATAACAAATTATACGAATTACAGATTTTATTTTTAGTAATTTTTTTTTGACATACCAAACTTTTTGTATTTGTCAACAAAAATAATAAAAATATATATATATTTTTTTGTCATCAGAGGGCCTAAGATTGACTCAAACGAGCCAAGTCGAAAGGCAATGGTTTACAAACTTAACAAGATGCGGCATGGAACGCACTTGGCGTGCCAAATAGTCCGCTTTTACATTTAGAGATCTAGGAATGAGAGATAAGGAAAAGTTAGAGAATTCTTCTCTGTCTGTGATTATGTCTCTGTCTGTGATTATGTCATCCAAATAGACAGCGAAAGCCGGCCAATCTTGTGGTGAAGACACCATCTTCACCAAATCAGAGCAGTCGGTTAAGAACATCACGTCACGGAAGTTATGTCTAATCATACAGCGCATAGCCCACACCAGGGCCTCAACTTCAGCATGTAGGAGAGAGAGGCTTCGATATCGGTTAGAGGCTCCCATTGTTGATGTCGATTCCAGAGCAGACTGGCAAAACCAGCCTAGTCCTGCATACAAATCAGAATCCTTCCAAGATCCATCTATAAAACACCGGACTCCAAATGAAATAATAAAAATATATATATATATATTTTTTTGCTTACAAAATAAAATATATTTTTTTCAAAAAAAACTGCACAAAACCTCCATGTAATGTAAGTACTAAAGTGCGTAATTTGATACAACCCACCAGACCATTTGAATTGTTAAAAGGTGACTCTGACATTGGGCTTAGCAAATGCATATAATAAGTTCGTAAATTCTTTCGATGAATATGAAGCTGCTAAACATGTATCATATGTCGTCACAGACCCAAACAACAATCCTTAGAAATGAAATATATCGTACAAATACATCAAGCTAATTAAAATGAAATACACACAATTACTCAAAGGCCTATTTATAGCTCTCTAAATGGTCTTTTAGTCTTACCACAGAACAATCATCAGACACATGAGCAAATGGGTATGTGTGTGTGTGTGTATGTCTACTACTTAGATGAGTTTCTTCTTCTCAAAGAAAGTTTTCAAGTGCCAAAATTGTAGACCAGCCACCGATAAACAAACCCCAAACGACACGAAACTCAACCACGCCATCTTCGAGTTTGTGGATCTATTTAGTTCTTGCATTTCTTCTTCCCTGGTACCACCAAACCAAAACACAATAACAAGTATTAAGCTAAACCATCTCTTTCTTCAGACCCAACAAAAAACAATGGTAAAAAAAAAACATGTTTCTTCATTGTTTAATTTACCTTTCACGAAGATAATACATCTCCTCATGGATGGAATTAACCGTGTCCAGTAAGGTCTTAACCTCATTCTCCATCATCTACATTAACAGCATCAATGATCAAACACCAACTAGGTACAGCAAAACAATACTTAAACCTTAACTACAAGCTCTCTACACCAATCTCCTTTCATTTTCACATTCAAAACCAGACAAGCCCAAAACCATATGTAAAACTAATTGGATCTTGAACATAAAAAATGGCATACATGTTCAAAGTTCATCAACCTAATCACACACCAAAATAATATTTGAAACCAATACTATAAAGACCACTTACTAGAACTTGACTATGCTTAGCCACATTGGTCCATTCCTTAGAGTGAAGACCACTCTTCCAATCAAAATCAATGGTTAACGTCGTCTCAGGCGTATGATGAACGGCTGTGATGCACGTTATGTAACTCCCACTCTCATAAGCAGTAAACGAGAACTGACCAGCCTCTACATTATCGGCTTGGTGCAACTTCGTCCCTTTTGGTGGCAACACCTACAATATATATTAATCACAATATAAAAAAATAAAAAACTTCGATGTAAATATATATGCGATTGAGATTGAGGTGAAATCTATATAGACCTTGACGTCGATCTTGTGGGAAGCAGGAAGAGGATGACCTTCGTTAGGGTTTACGATGAAGTATTTGCCAACGGACATGGACTTTTCGTGAATATCCTCTCCGATGCACTTCGTGTGCGCAGACTTTATCTCGTAACGCATCGATAGTGCCATGGGAGATAATAACGCGATGATCAAAAGCAAAACCGAGCTTCGACGAAGATCCATGGCGGCACCAGAGAGAGAAGAGAGAGAGGAAAAAATCTTGGTAGTAGTCAATGTTTTGTTTTGCCGTTTCGGGTAAGTGCAGAGGGAGAGACAAAGAGAGTCAAAGGATGTTCTTTGCCTACGTGTGATTGTTTTATTGGTTAAGACACGTGAACAAAGGATGTTGTTTCATGGGCATTTAATGGGCTTTTGGTATGGACTAACTTATAATGGGCTTAATTTTGTAATGAACTTTTACTTAACCGCAGATATTGGGTTTAATACTAATTAATTTAGCTGATACAACTTTAGTATTTAAATTAAGTGAACATTTTCCATATGTCAGATGACGATTATTCCTGAAAATAATGAAATGATTAGCTTTTCTATGAAATAAATGGTAACTTATAAAATTAATAGAATGTAATTAACTAATTATGTACTAATAATCTGAAACTCACCAAGCTGTTGTGTTTAGTTCACACTCGATTGATTAATATTACATTATTCAAAATTTTAAAAGGTGCAGATATGATAATGAGCCCAGAGATAGTAGTGGAAGATTAAGACGAGATCAATCTGTTCGGATCTTCAAATTTTCTTTTCTCATAAACAAATTCTTGATTTTTAAAAAATACCCTCAATAATTTGAACCATCTTCTTCCCAAAAGTTGGTGTTTTTCTCGTGAGAAAATTTTCAATTTTCTCACGGGAAAAGAAACACAAACATAAAAAAACAAAACTTTTGTACGGTCGTATCTGTATTTTTTGTCCGCATCCCTTTTCCCACCGTTTCCCTCCTGGTGACCCTTTTGGGATCTCTCAGAAATTTTAGGTCTTCTCCGATAATGAAACGGCGATGAGTGTCGTCGTCGGAGACAGAGTAAGAAGATGGAAATTAGATCGGAGAGTACTCTGACGCGGAGTGACTATAATAAGCCTCCGTGTCCAGCAATTCCCAAAGCTCGGTTTCAAGTTTGGTTTTTTAGAGTGTGTTCTTGCATTTTGGTCTGGACTTGCTTGATTCAGCTCTTTTGGCATTCCCAAATCTTCACTGGTTTAACCAATCAGATTTCTAGGTTCTCTCTCCCTGTTGAGCCAGTTCGATTACCTCTTCCAAGTTCGTGTTCTTCAATCCATTTGTGTGATTTGGGTTTGTTTTGCTGCTTGAGAGATTAAGTACAGTTTGAATTTTTCTTTTATAGGGAATTATACAAGTAATGGAATTTTACTAGTGTCCTGTAATGGTGGTTTGAATCAGATGCGTGCAGCGGTTCGTGTAACTCTCTCTCTCTCATTGCTCTCTTAGGGTTTTCAAAATCTTGATGCTTGTTTTGTTTCTTGTCAGATTTGTGATATGGTGACTGTTGCTAGGCTATTGAATTTGACTCTTGTTGTTCCTGAGCTTGATAAAAAATCTTTCTGGGCTGATCCAAGGTACATGTTTGTTTTGCGATTTCAAGAAGTCTCATATTGTCAATGTTGTAATGCTAAACAGTTTTGAGCTAAAAGTATTCTCTTTTTTTGCAGTGACTTTGAAGACATTTTTGATATAAAGCATTTCATTGATTCATTAAGAGATGAAGTTAGGATCATAAGGAGACTTCCAAAACGTTATAGCAAGAAGTATGGACATAAAATATTCGAAATGCAGCCTGTGAGCTGGTCCAACGACAAATATTACTTGGAACAGGTTTGTTTGCAAGTTCCTTGGATGTTTTATTTTACCATAAGAGGAATCTGAAATGCTTATGATCTGCGTCTTGATTGTTCTGATTTTTTGTTTCAGGTACTGCCGCGATTCAGTAAACGTAAAGTTATACATTTTGTTAGGAGTGATACGCGATTGGCGAACAATGGTCTTTCTCTTGATCTTCAAATGCTGAGATGCCAAGTTAATTTTCAAGGACTGAAATTCACTCCCCGAATTGAGGCTTTGGGATCAAAGTTAGTTCGGATTCTTCAACGAAGAGGGTCTTTTGTGGCTTTGCATCTTAGATATGAGATGGATATGTTGGCTTTCTCTGGTTGCACTCATGGCTGCACCGAGGAAGAAGCTGAAGAACTCAAAAAGATGAGGTAAGACTATCATTAGCTTGATGCCCTCGGTCTGCATATCTTTTTATAAAATCTTGATTTCTGGTTCTCTTTTGTGCTGTAGGTATGCATATCCATGGTGGAGAGAGAAAGAGATAGTCTCAGAAGAAAGGAGAGTGCAAGGGCTGTGTCCATTGACACCCGAGGAGGTGGTTTTGGTCCTTAAAGCATTGGGGTTTCGAAAGGATACACAAATATACATTGCAGCTGGTGAGATTTATGGTGGTGCAAAGAGATTAGCTCGTCTAAAGGAATCATTTCCACGAATTGTAAGTTCTAGCACTCTCAATATTATACACTATCGAAATGATCAAATTTTGGTGATGATGGTGACATGTTGATTTTCAGGTAAAGAAGGAAATGTTATTAGATCCAACAGAATTGCAACAGTTTCAGAACCATTCGTCTCAAATGGCAGCTTTAGATTTCATAGTATCGGTAGCTAGCGACACTTTTATTCCTACCTACTATGGGAATATGGCCAAAGTTGTTGAAGGTCATCGAAGGTAATTCTATAATCTAATATCCAATTCAAGCTAATTCTCAGCACGATTAATGAAACGAACATTCTTTTGGCAGATATCTCGGGTTTAAGAGAACAATCCTTCTAGACCGGAAGAGACTTGTGGAGCTTTTGGACTTGTATAACAACAAAACGCTCCCTTGGGATCAGTTTGCAGTAGCTGTCAAGGAAGCTCACCAAGGACAAAGGATGGGTGAACCAACACATAGGAAAGTTATCTCTGATAGACCAAAGGAAGAAGATTATTTCTACGCCAATCCTCAAGAATGTATTCAGTGAAAACTGAAAATGATATAGATCACTAACCACTAGAGCAGGATATGATTAGTTCTCACCTCTTAGTTTTCCTTTTCTTTCTTTTTTTTAAGTCCTGTTTCGGTTTTTGTAAAGTGAGAGATGCAATTAAACAGAAGGTTGCGTCATCTTTGTACCAAGAATTGGTATGATATTCAAATCTGGAGTTAAATTATAACTTTGTTTTCAAGATGATGATTTTGCTTTGCTAGCTAAACAAACCAAAATACATATCTATCAATTACTAGTTTGTGTACTCAGAGGCACTGAGATACTCGCCATGCTCCTCAAAGTATTCTATCATGCGTTTGAGAAACGCATCACTGCTCACTGTCTCTGTGTCGCAGATGACACAACACTGTCTTCTAGAACGAGTAACGGCCACATTCATTCGCCTTTGGTCCTTTAAAAATCCAACCTCTTTCTTCGAGTTTGATCGAACCATGGAAATGATGATAGCTTCTTTCTCTCGACCTTGGAAACCATCCACCGTTGAAATCTCCATGTCCTTTAGCTTCTCCTCTTTGGCCCTAAGAATCCTAAGCACCATAACTTGAGCAGCGTAAGGCGTAATAATTCCAATATCCGAAGGATGAACTCCACTCTCTATTAGTCTCTTGGCATGTGCCATTGCAACCTCTGCTTCACCTTCATTATAGGTGCTCTCTTCCTCATCTTTCTTCTCTTCCATGTCACACCCAGCTGTATCCACTATTAGTAGAGTCGCCTCTGTTGAAGAAGATTTTGCTACATTCTCCAGGTCAAAAAGCATGTGTGAGGCAACACTTGAATGCGCAGTAATCTTATTATCATAAAGCTCTTCCGATGACCAATTCATGATTAGCTCATGCATACGATACTGGACAGTAAGCATGGACTTGATCTCATCTCCATAAAGATCTGCCAGCCGTTCAAAGAGTGTTATCCCTAATCCTTTCCTTTCAGCTTCAGCGCTTTGAATTGTCGGCGGGAGTTGGAGATGGTCTCCTGCAAGTATACACCTTGAACCCTTTAGCAGAGCTATCCAGCAGGCTACCTCAAGAGCCTGTGCTCCTTCATCGATGATCACCAAGTCAAAAGTTTTATTGTCAAGCTTTCTTGTTAATGCACCAGTCAAAGTTGTGAGAATGACATCAGCATTCTTGATCACATCAGATACAGCTAATTGCTGTCTTTTACGCTCTTCCTTACCCAGAGTTCGAAGCTCTTTCTGGATTTCTCTCCTTGTGTTTTTATCTTTCGCTTTCAACAACTTCCCGTTAAGTGCCTTCATTTCCTTTCTGATGTCATTCGCAAGACCGCTGTTATCTCCCTTTAAAACCAGAGCATCTAGAGCACTATCCAGCACTTGAGGTAAAAGCCGTGCAGGATGTCCCACCCTCACCAGCTTAACTTTATGAGGAACAAGTCTCTCAACAATGTTATCGACTGCAATATTCGAAGCTGCACAAGCAAGAATCTTTGAACCACGTTTGACTTCTTGTAAGATTATTTCCACCACTGTCGTTGTCTTACCAGTACCAGGAGGACCATGCAGTAAAAACACATCCTTTGAAGATAAAGCCTTTGTAATCGCATCTTTCTGCGATTGATCAAGGTTCTTGTTAAAAGGCGTAAAGGACTTAACATCCTTCTTAGACACTGTTGGTTGTCTCTCACCAAACAAGACAGGCACTAAATCAGAAGCAGGTCCTCTTAACACACCTTTGCTAAGCTGAATCAAAGTATCTTTCATTCTGCGATACGTCACCTCATTCGCAAGTTTCTCCAATCGAAGAGAAGTGTTCAACCCTTCTTCAGGAACCTCCTCAAAGACAACAGTAATCGAAGAATCCTTTAACCGATAAACCACTCCTTGCGCAAGAGGAGAAGAGCCAAGATCAGATTTGTTCAGTTTCAACACAACAACATCATGGTTACCAAACTTGTGAGCAGGAAGCACATCTCCTTTGTTTGATTGGAACTCAATAAGAGATTTACCCATGAGACCTGTTTGAACATCAACACATTTCAAATTGAGAATCGTTGTGCCTTTCTTCTGAGCAGTCTCAATGTTTCTCGAAGCACCAGTAGTTAAAGACATCGAAATCTCAGCTTCTTTCTCCATATCTATAAGTGGAGCCATTGTTGACACAAAAGCTTCAAGAGACATCGCAGATCCTTGCTTCTTCGACATTTGCAAGCGTTAAATTCTCTGAAATTAAAAAACAAAAACAAAATTGCCATTGTAATGAGTTTAGTAAACATTTGAGAGATACTATACAAAACCTAATCAACCTACAAGAATCATCCAGAAACTAAATTACGAAACCGATTAAATAAAATTCAGAGAATCACAAACGAAACCAAATTAACAAGAATCTATATAGCCGGAGCGAAAAAATGAGGCCGTAAGGGTATTACCTACAAAGAAGCGTGATTCTTTCTTCACCGTTGTGTTCTTCTCTGCGTGATTAAACCCTCGAGATCACCGAGGAGGAAGACGAAGTGAGACTGGTTGTTGAAATTGGAAGATTTGGGAGCGTTAAACTAGAAAATGGTAAAGAGCACGCATCTCTCTCTTCGAAACAACAACACTCAAGCCCTACTTTATACTGGGCTTAGATTTTATAACGTAAGTGGGCTATAGCGTTTCGTTTTAGGTCCATTATTTTATATTTAGGTTTTCGACTTATCACTTATGGTGTCATTTTTTTTTTTTAAAGAGTGTCATTTTAATTGAAGCAAAATAATATACTTGTCACTTATTAGCCCTGGGCACGAAGCGAATATTGGGAAAATTTGTGATTTGTGATTTACTTCACCTTAACCGAATAGTTGATTTTGCTATTTGCTTCGATTCGTAAATTTTCGAGTATTCGGAACTTCGGATATTCGAATATTTTTCGTAATATTTGCGAATTACTTGTTTTGCTTCACTTCGACCCATCTAATTTTTCTTTAAAACTAAAAACATATATTACATAAATATAAAGTGCAAAATATGAGATATTAGAGATTCTTGTTTGACATGTTTTCAAAATAAAACGAAAATGTAATTACCTTCCATAGAAATCTCACATTTTATTTTTAATATTAATTTTTCTAATAAAATTTTATTTGTTTAAAAACAACATTTAGCATAAAAACCCAAAGTACCAAAATATAATAATTTAGAAAGAACAAAAAAATATATTTTCTCTCTTCTACTCATAAAGGAAAGTACCTTTTCCTCTGTTACTATAAATATATTTGTACGGACATCATTTCGTTGCACGACTATTTTATTTGAGCTTGACCTTGACTCGTCCACAGACCACAATAATTTTGATTGTTGTATTATTATATTTGTGACGACTTTGTTACAATGGTAATGGTAAACTGCATACGTATGTAGATGTATATTGATAGATTCACAAATCAAATATATATTACAGTATTTTGACTATTTTTTTCGTTATTTTTGGAAACTTATTTTCTATCGTTATCGACACATAGCATTGATCAATGACTTGGTAAACCGTATATGTAATTCAAATTGTGACAGTTTAACAATAATGAGCTTAAATTAGTATTAAAATGGTTATTAAGAAAACTAATGTAAAAAATGGTGAAAGACGAGTAACTTTAATAATCTAAACGTCTAAAATATGTAAGTCTATATTTTAAAAAATAGAATAAAAATTAATATCAATGGTGTAAGAACAAATAGTAATTAGTACTTATGTGGGAAATATCCCAATTTGTCGAATCAAGGGAAAACTTTAACATTGTCAATGGAACACAATGGCGACTGGTATATATACCTGAATGGTAGTGTTTGATTTGTGTAATCATTTACCCCGATTTAACTATGTCATAAGAAAATTTATAACATTTTCAATTTTATAATATAAGTTTGGTAGAACTTCATTATTTATGTTTGTCAAGCAACTGGATTGAAACCTTGAATAATTATATCATGGATCATTTAATTCCACATGGCCGATAAATTTTCTCTACTCGTAATCTGTATTTGACTATTGCATCACTCGAGCGACAATCTACAAGTGGCTCAATGTCTTGTGAAATAATGTTTTTTACTAGTATATATATTTTTTTTAAATGACACTTGTAATATACTAGTGTCTTTTATGTAACAATAAGATAAATTTATTTTGGCTCCACAAATATTTTCGACTCGGTCGTGTTTTCCAACTAACAATATTTTTTTAAAAAAACTTTGTATACAATTGGTCATTAGTCATAACACTTGCTTTCTTGTTCTGTATATATATAAAACAAGAAAGCAAGAAGAAGAAGAAAGATATCAAAACAAGAAGTAATTAAGATCATGAAGTTCGGTAAAGAATTGTCGTCGCAAATGGTACCAGAGTGGCAACAAGCTTACATAAGCTACGATTATCTCAAAACCCTTCTCAAAGAAATCATCAAACTCAAACACAAAACCAGCCCACCTCCTCCTCCTCCACATCATTCCGGTGAAGGACTTAGCCGTAAAATGACTCTATATCGAGCATTTAGCGGTCTTGTCCAAACGCCGGGAAAGAAAAGACAAAGCTCCGGTCAAGCCAACTATTCTTCAGAAACTGACATCGAAGAAGGTAAAATCTTAATTTAAGTTTCATAGGTTTCTAACTTAAAAGCTAACTAGTAAAGTGGAGTACTAGTTCATGTTTTTCTAATGTATTATATATTGTCATAACTTTGTTTTCATTTTACTCCTAATAGGTAAGGCTCCGATACTTGTAAACAAAGCAACGCATGGACTAGAGACAACGTTTCTAATGACGGCAGAGGAAGGAGGAGAGTATGAATTGGTCTTTTTCCGACGACTCGATGATGAGTTCAATAGAATTGAGAAATTCTATAAAGAGAAAGTGGAAGAAGTGTTGAAAGATGCAGTTATGCTTAATAAGCAAATGGATGCTCTTATTGCGTTTAGGGTTAAAGTGGAGAATCCTGTTGGGTGGGGATGGGAGGAACGGACGGTGGAGATGACTCGTTTGGCCTCAGATGTCGCGACTTCGACGGCAGCGATCGCTGCTTCTACACCGGCTAGAACTCGAACCAGTAAGATAATCAATGCAACTAGTTCTGTATTGTTTCTCAACATGCAGTAAATATTTGAATAACACTTTTTCAAAAAAATGAGTTATTGTTGTGAATTTTTTTTTTTAAAATTGAGTAATTATGAAAGAATACAACATAAAAAATAGAAATATATCAACTAAAGACGAATGATAAATCAAATATTTAGATAAATTTCTAGTTAGTAGTAAGTTGTAACTATTTGTATGTAATTATATATTTTTAAAAATATATATTGCAATGTATGTTTGGAATTTTTTTTTAAATTCGAATTTAATTGGTTTTTAAAATTTAACAGAAAAAAATGAGGAACTGAAAAATCAGGAATGTGTCTTTAAATCAATTAATACAGATTAATCAGCTAAACATTAAGGCAAATGTAATAAAAATATTTAGAAATGATACGTATTAAACTCAAATTACTTATTTCTAAAACTAATCGAACCGTTTAATTTAATATTGATCTCACTTATATAATATGAAATCCGGTTTATTTAATTTTCGCTTTAATTAGATTTTATCGTAAACCGAATCAGCCAATTTGAAATTTGATGAATTTATACATCTCCCTCGCGTTTGGTTACAGTGAAGCCTCGAGCTCAAGCTCACATGGAGGCAATTCAAGAAGGAAGCTTCAGCAGAGACGACGAAGATGAAGATCATGGCTCCGCCGACGTGAAAACAAGCAGCTTGAATCAGATGAGAGGTGCGAGGCCAGCACCAATAGAGGTTCTAGATCACATCAAGATCAACAACACTAAAGCAACGCCTCGATCCACCATTAAAGGCGTTCTCAATTCCTCAAGCCAAAACGAGATCAAATTCAATAGACATAATCTCAACGAAGTCGAAGAGAAGCTCAAATTCGCCTTCGTCGAGTTTTACCAGAAGCTTCGTCTCCTCAAAAGCTACAGTTTTCTGAATGTTTTGGCCTTCTCGAAGATATTGAAGAAGTATGATAAGGTAAAGATCGGTTTGAAGTTGAAATTGAGATTGAGATTTTGATTTGGGGATATTTGAAGTATGACTGAAAGGTGTTCGACGAAATTACTCTGAAACAGATAACTTCAAGGCATGCTTCAAAGTCTTACATGAACATGGTTGATAATTCATACCTCGGAAGCTCTGATGAGGTGAGCTTGACTAGTTTAGTAAAATCCATTGATTCCTCTGTTTTTGATCCTTGTATTGATCTTCTCTTATATCCATCCATCAGCTTGTGAAACTCATACATCGTGTTGAAGCTACGTTCATAAAGCATTTTGCAAATGGTAATAGGAGAAAAGGAATGAACATTTTACGACCTCAAATGAAAAGAGAGAGACACCGAGTTACATTTTCCACTGGTACAATCATATATATATACAGTACCTCGCTCTGGTTTGATGTTGTTCAATGTTTGTTTTTCGTGCTTACGAGGAATTTTGGTTTCAGGTTTCACTGCTGGATGTGTGTTTTCTCTTATCGTGGCGCTTGTCACCATTATACGCACCCGGAAAACCTCTTCAAATGAAAGCTACGAAGATTACATGAATACTTTGTTCCCTCTTTATAGGTAAACCTTACTTTCACTCTTCTACTGCAAATTTCATTTTGAGGTTAAGATTTTTCTTAGACGTATCCGTTGTTCCTGCAGCTTGTTTGGGTTCATTGTGCTACACATAACTATGTATGCGATTGATATATACTATTGGAAGCATTATCGGGTAAATTATGCATTCATATTTGGGTACAAGCAAGGAACTGAACTTGGTTACCGACAAGTTCTACTTTTGGCATTTACCATTGGAACGTTTGCGTTGCTTTGTGTTCTCGGAAATCTTGATATGCAAGTACACTCCAAAACCCTAGATTACCAAGGATTTACTGAACTTCTTCCTTTTTTCCTTCTTGTTGTAAGTCCGTATATCCAAGTTTATAGGTTTTTTTTTAATGCATTCTCAGGTATATGATGACCCTAACTCTATATGATGTTTGTTTTAGGCTCTGTTTGTAGTTTTAATCTTGCCATTCCATTTTCTCTACCGCTCGAGTCGGTTCTTCTTCCTCACATGTCTGTTTCACTGCCTTGCTGCTCCTCTTTACAAGGTGAAAGACATAAACTTAACGGCTTATTAATTTTGATAATAATATGCTTACTAATGCTTTCTCAATGCAGGTAACGTTACCTGATTACTTTTTAGGAGATCAGCTAACTAGCCAAGTACAAGCTCTTCGAAGCATCAACTTCTACATATGCTACTACGGTTGGGGAGACTTCACCAAAAGAAAAAGCACATGCGAAGAGTTTAACATCTACAACTATTCCTTATACATTGTTGCAGTAATCCCATATCTTTCCCGCCTCCTTCAGGTAAGAAAATATTTCTTCAAAAGACACATATCTAGAGCAATTCTATAATATTATCCCTGTTGTTTAATTGGTGCAGTGTATGCGACGGATGATTGAGGAAAAGAGCCTTGATCAAGGATACAACGGAGTCAAGTACTTTTTGACAATAATAGCTGTTTGTCTAAGAACAGCTTATGTTTTTGAAGGAAAAAACTTGGTGGATCCTAAAGTGAAGATTAATCCTATATTGAAGAATCCTACATTACATTTCAAACTCAGAGTGTTAGCTGGTGCTTTCTCAGTTCTTGCTGCTGTTTTCTGTACATACTGGGACTTTGTTCATGATTGGGGCCTTCTGAACAAAAATTCCAAAAACCGATGGCTTCGCGATAAACTTCTCATCCCACAGAAAAAAGTATACTTCATCGCAATGGTAAGCGCATATAAAACATCTTTGCTTATATAATCTCCAAAGCATAGAGAAACAACTGAATTTTCTTAAAAATAAACTGCAGATCTTGAACGTTGTGTTGAGATTCGCGTGGTTGCAAACAGTACTGAATTTCGAATTCAAGTTCTTGCATAAGCAAACGACGCTTGCGGTTATGGCTTGTCTTGAGATTATTCGCCGTGGGATGTGGAATTTCTTCAGGTCTACTTACTTACTATACACATTGTTACTTTGGTTTCTTCTTCACCATTTTGATATCATTGGTTTTGAAAGTTTCCTTCTTTACAAAACAGGGTAGAAAATGAGCATTTGAATAATGTGGGGAAGTTCCGAGCGTTCAAGTCAGTTCCATTACCATTCAACTACGACGAAGACGATGAAAAAGACGACTAAACGTTTACAGAAGTTAAAAGACTTTCTTATACATCATGTCAACATAAAACTGAAGTTTGTATCTTCACTAACGAAAATGTAACACTTTTACTAACAAAACATTGCAGTTCATTCCGAGTTTAATTATGGTAAGTAGGCCTTTCTGTGATATTCCAATAAGCTTAAGTCATGGCAGGTCTTATGGATCAGTCAACATAAATTGCGAGATATTTCTTAAAACGATAAAAATTCCTTATAATATATAATTATATTAAGTGAGCATCATAAGATAAATGAAAAAGAACAATAATTTGTAAAATATTACTTCTAATATCATTCATTTATTATATTATAAAAATCTTTCATAAATTGGATTAAAACTTTGATGTTAAAATTTTGCTATTCATTACAATAGTTTGTAGACCAAATTAATTTTAATTTTTAAACTCCTTTCAAAATATCATAAACCTAGTATTACTTTTAAAAGTACCTAATAAAAATTTATAATAAACAAAAATAATATATAATATATACTTAAAACAATGAAAAAACATTGTCTTTCGGATAATATAATTCGTTTAAAAGTAGCAAACCTAATTGCACTTTCTAAAAGTAAAACCTAAAGCAACATTAACTTTAAAAACCGTTAAAAAAGATATTGGCATTAAAAGTCGATTCCGAATGATTCGATCAAAGATTGTGGAAATAGTCAATTATGAGCAGATTCCAAGTAAATTTTTGTGTGGAAATGGTAAGTATGATGAAAATCTTATCTACATACGTATTATATATTGATGAAGTGGTAATTTTCACCGTAAAATTTTGTGTAAATCAATGATGTATGAACTAACACAACTAATATTATGTTTTAAATAAAATGTTGCGTACCATTTACATATGATTTTAGTGAGAAAGCTTCAGTCTACAAAATAATTCACAAAAAATTACTTAAGAAAATCTCTTAGTTAGTGAAAAATCTTTAAACAAAATTATTAATAACAAGAACATATAATTATTTCCGACTGTCATTATAGGCAGAAAATCGTCGGTAACACAAATTTCAAGCTATTTCATTTTTCAAAATCTTTTGTATCATAAGAAAAATGAAAACATTAATTAGTAAAATATGATTTCAAATATCATTCATTTTTATTATATTAACATTATATTTTTTTGACAAAATTGGATAAAAGATTTGATGTTATATATATTATATATTCCAATACATAGTTTGTGGACCAATTTAGTGCAAAGCACTCTTTTTAAAATATCCTAAACCTAATAACACTTTTCAAAAGTACCTAATAACACTTTGTGATCTACTTACAACAATGAAAAACATCGTCTTTCAGATAATAAACTCTTCAAAAAAGTAACAAACCTAATTGCACTTTCTAAAAGTACATAAACCTAATAACAACAATTTGTAAGAGAGAGCACCTAAACAATGTTTTAAGTTCTGATAACCGATGTTTTTAATATGACTTTTTATATTTTTATTCGCATAGAGACTTGATGTTGTCATTTAACTCATTTTCCCCACTATACACTATCATTTCATTATTTTTTCTAAATCTTTATAATTAGTTTTCTAATTTAGCTAATTTGACTGATCAACTCTTTAACAATCAACTAGAGGATGGCCCGTGCTTTCGCACGGATGATGTTTTTTAAAGTAAAGATATAATTGGATTTGTATTAATATTTGGTATTCAATAGTATAGGATAAACATAATAGTCTTGTATATTTTAATTTTAATTCTATAAAGTTAAATCGCGTGTTGATTTGTATATTTTAACTGTATATAAATTAAATAATATATACAATAGTAATTAGGTCTGGTTTTAATATAAGTACGTATATATTATATTTTCCCTAAAACCGTTAAATTTATCAATCACGGACATTACCTCAACGGTGTATAAGAAAATGCAATCTTTTAATATAATTTACAAAAATTGTATATCGGTTGAAAGATAACATAAGTGATATATAATAATTTCATAAATTTGGATAATCTATTTATGAATACCTTATGAATAAAATTTAACTATTAGCAAAAGTATATGATAAACTAATCTGCTAAAATGTTAACAAAAAAGGAAAATATGATAAATATGGTAATTGTAAACAATTTTAATATAAAATTTAATCTTTAATCTACTTGAAATAAGGTAAATTAAATGTTTTAAGTTTAATAATGTACGAAATATTTAAATTTAGAAATATTAATGAAAAACATAAAAAACTGAGATTTTTCACCTAAACTATTTCCTTAATTGAAAATTATAATACCTATTAAATCTTTTAGATATTCGAAAATAAGATTTAATTCCAAGACCTGTTTTAAGAGATGACCAGAATATCTTTCAAAGTAATGCTATTTTAATATTTTAAAATTTAGTTTAAATTAATTAAATGCTTACCAAAATTAAATTTATTATCATTTTATCTAAAATCAGTTAGTAAAAGAGGTAATATTAGTTGAAATTTATTTCCTTCCTTTTTTCGTTTCTGAAAATGATTTTTTCTTATAAGTTTTTAAAGAAAAA
>NW_006238919.1:858921-859213 GCF_000375325.1 Capsella rubella | reverse complement strand
AAATATTAATTTAATTTCTTTTGTTTACTTTAAAAAAACATTTTAAATATAAATGATTTTAGTTAAATAGTTTAGGAAATATTTAATTCACGTATAGGAATAGTAATGAAGACATAATATATTGAGATTCTTCACCTAATAAATTTCCTTAGATAAAAATTATAATATCTATAAAATCTTTTAGATATTTGAAAATTTAGATTAACGATCAAGATTTAATCTACAAATAAACGATTGCGATAAAATCTTAAATGCATATATATATATATATATATACCATGTAATTTAGAGG